>NC_079152.1:62369825-62672855 GCF_947563725.1 Argiope bruennichi | reverse complement strand
CAACAAAAAGTACATGTTTTGGTGTAAATTTGAAACGATTCTGGAGCATACGTCGGAGAACACACTTTCGTTTTATCCTTCCTTGTGGTCAAATGGGGAAAAAAAGAACACATTTATTATAGCTAATCATAATTGTTACTTAATCGAACCAAAAAAAAAAATGACTTCGTTTCAGAATTCATTAGTTGCTGCAAAAATGTTGGTTGATGCAATTGAAAATATAAAAGAAGATGTAAATAATTTACTTTTTGCAGTTTTCTATTATTAATACCTGAATAACTTTATAATAAAACTATATAATAAAATTCTTGCTTATTATTGTTCAATATGTCTTAAACAAATGGGGAAGAAGTGGCCAATTTTTTAATTTTAATTTAAGTGGAAGATATTAAATGCAAAGCCCATAGATTAATATGTCGAAGTATTAAAATTAGTGCCCAATGCATTTAATGATTAAACGTCATCATATGTTAAATAATTTGTATATCTTTTCAAATTCATTCATATAGAATTCCTCACCTCATTATAACTAACTATTCTGAAGGCAAAAACGTCAATGATTTTATCGAAATATAAGTTTCACTTTTCAATGCTATTGTCTAAGTCTGTTTCACTTATTGCTTAAATTTAAAATAAAAGTTTAAATTATGTATAGATAAGCCCCCCCCCCATCTCTTATTTAAAACATCTGATTTATTGTGTAATTGATTACATGTGTGTGATTTTTTAACCTCTATATATTATTTAATAAGGTTATTCATTTATAATTTGTTTTTCATGATTATTGAAATAATTCCAAAAATCCAAGATTTGTCTTATTTATATTATAAATTTTCCTTCAACTAAAATTTTATCGAAAAATGTGTAAGTGAGGAAGTAATAAAGTCTGGAGTTGGTTTCAATAAGATTTATTTGATGAACGATTGATTTCTGAAAAGACGAACAAAATGTTTTATAAATGATAGGAAAATTTTAAAAATAGGAATATAAATACTGGTTAATATTGTAAATAATTTCGATGTTATCATCTGATCATCTAGTGCATGATGTGTGCTACAGAATAATCTGCATACTTTCAAATACTATCTAGGATCTCTTTATGATTGCAAATTTAGACACTTTTTGTCCTTTTTAAATATTACTGTTCTGTTGTATAATTGATGCTTTTTTAACATGAGATTTCTGTTAAATGTTACTTCTGTGTTGTCTAGAAGTTGCCAAAGTGATCCTAAAACTTGCAAAATTGTTTTAATTTGGAGCAAAAAATAGGCTACTCTTTTTTAAAAGGTGCAAAAAAAAAAAATGTAACAGTATTGAAAATGTAAATAAATGTTTATTTTATTATTGCGAATCATTCATTGCCTTTAATTAAATTAAATCTTGCTTTTTCTTGTGCAAGCAATATTGTTTGAAATTGGCAAAATTGGAATTTCATATATTTCTTTACTTAAGTTGATTAATATTTAAATGTAGTTGTTTTTATTATAACCAACAAATTTCAGATTATTTTCAAAATTGGTATTTCTTTTTATTTATTAAATAATTACTTTTTGGTAAAGTTTATTTCTTTTATTTTTCCTTTTTCTTATGTTTAGCATTCACTGTTTAAAGTTTGCATGGATATTAGAAGTATGATGAATTGGAATTTCAACTTTAAAGAATTCATGGACATTGTTTTTGAAGTTGTAAGTAAGACAGCAATCCAATTATGCATAGAAATTGATGATTTATATAAATGCTATAATTCTTGCCATAATCTGTATAGATAAAGCAGAGTGTTTTTTGTGTTTATGCAAATCTATAATTCTTGTCCAATCTTAATGAGATTCTGCATTCATGTTCTTCAAAACAAGAGAAAGATCACCATCAACATTTCAAAATCTGAAAATATAAATCTTAAAATTATAACGAATAAGCAATATCTTTATTTCTTTTCAGCTATGTCTTCTGAAAATCCAATGCCATATGATGATTCCATTTTTAAATTAAAAATTATCATTTGGTGACACATTTAATTACAGTATTTTTTTCCTTATAACTTTTAAAACATCTTATTTATATGAATGCTTTTGTAATATTATAATAAAAATTAAAATAATTTTACAGTAACGCATCTGCCGGAAATTTTCTCTTTATTATGCATATAGCACAATTAAAGTTTTATTTTTCATAAATAATGAAGATTTTTCTACTTGATAATGTAATTTGTTTCCTTGTTTTGACTTATTATTTTTTTTATCAATTTATTATTATTATTGTCTTTGATTATTTTATTCAAGGTTGCCACAACACCAGAAAAATACAAGGAATTTTAAAATCATCTCAAAAAAAGGGTTAATTTCAGCATTTTTTTTTAAACCAGGAAAGTACTGGTCCTTTTAAATTTCTTGGGTGCCCAAGAGTGCCTTGGGTTTCTCCCCCCATTTAAGAAATGCAAAGCTCTTTAAGCATTACGAGAATAAAAAAAGTTTGTCATTGTTTTAAAAACAAAACGATACCATTCGCAATTGTTAAATTATGGAAGATCATCACTTTTCTGCCTGCTCTCCTTTTCTTTTGCATAGATCAGTCTAATTTCCAAAATTTTTAGATAATACTAAAATTGAAATGACACCTGCAAGCTACTTGAATACTAATGGAGCTACTGAAATTGAAAAAAAAATATACTTTTCTGGTGAGAGTTTTATATTTGAGAAGAATACTACATAAAAAATGCTTGATTGCATGTCTAAAAGTTTGCAGTTTTAAAAGCTGCATCTCGTTTAAATCCATGTTTATTAAAAAATAATGCAATATCATGTGAAAAACAAATGGTGAATTTTTTTAAACTGTTATGCCAAAATACAAAAAATGCAAAAATCCAATTTGAAATTTTCCTGAAAGAATTGCAGCATAAATGCAATAAACCACTGATTAATTTAATTAACAAATTCATTATTTCTTTTCTAGCATTTTAAAGTCAAAGAATTTTTTATATTTTGGAGAGCCATAAAAATAATTTTAAGTATTATTACATGGCACTGTGGCTGTGGAAAGTGGTTTTAGTATCATTAAAGATTTGCATGTTGAAAATCTGAAATAAAGTTCTTTAGTTGGTCAGGGAACTGTGAATGATGAAAAAAAAAAAAAAGTTTTATGGAGATATCTTAAATATTCTGATTTCAAGATACTTACTTTTGTATTGTGAAGCTTTAGGAAAGCAGAAAAAAGTTTACGAAGAAAAGTCAAAAAATCATGCAGAAACTTTGCAGATTAAATTATTTCAAAAGGAAAAGATGAAACTGATGAATGAAAATCTACAAAAATTGATGCCCAAATACATAAATTAAAAAAAAAATCTTTGTACATTTTTTTTATTGTTGTTAAATAATCATTAAATGGTTTGTATCATAACAACAAAAATGTTATTTTATATTTTATTTCACTCAAGTCCTTAATTTTGTGTGAATTTACATTAGAAACATTACATTAGAAAGCTCCCCCCCCCCACACACACACATAACATGTGAATTTTATCTTGCAAAAATCTAGAAAATAAATAAAATGAAATTGTTTCTTTTTTTCCCTATATGTAAATATGACCATTCATTTAATATACATTATTTTTGATAATGTTGAATTGGTGCTTACTTCCACTTGTTTTTTCCACCAATGAAATTAATTTGAAAATCAAGGAGTATTATTATTTGTTATCTTTTATAAGTTTTTTATGATTTAAAATTATTTTGTTTAACTCATCTAAAAAAATGTATTGTTTATTTTCATTGTTGAATTGTTTTATGTAAATTTTTTAGCTATGATGTCATGGTTAATAATAATTGTCGATAACAACATGACTAGTCAGATTTAACCGCATGTTTTTACAGTTGTAAATAAGCTATGTGTTTATTTTTATACACAAAAGAAAAAAAATGAGTGGAAAGAGTTATGTTATTTTTATGGCAGATGAAGTCGTCATTTTTGGTGCAGTAGTGAGCCACCACTTAATCCCACTTCCTATCATTATTATTATAACTAGTTCCTAACTTATGTTCGGGCATTTCCTCTACACATCTCACTTTTGCATATGTTCTCACATATGTATACTGCATATGCATGTAGGAAAAACACAGGCATTTTTTTTTTTTTCCAGGCTTAAGTGGTAACCCTTTTACTATGTTAAAGTTTATCAGTTGATACTTTAGTAGTTATTCAAAAACAAATAAATATGGAAAAGCTTTTTTACTTTTTGGTAAATTCAGATGTGTAGAAATCTTTTTCATAATAGTGCTTTAACATTGTTATTTTTCTTAAGCATATTTTTAAAACAATTTTTTTTAAAAAAATCTTTTATAGCCTGATATTAAAATTGATATTTTATGGAATCTGCATGTTTTGCAAGTTTTGCCGTTTGATGTCTCTCTTACAAAGTGAGTTTATCTTTTAACTTTGCATCTATGATAATGAATTTTGAAATTCGAAGTTTTAATTAGATTTCTTTGTTGTGGTTTAACAGATTCCTATTACTGTGAAGTTATAATTTTATAGTATAATTTTGTAAATATACTAGATACATTAAAATTTCTTCAGCTTGCCTGCCTCAAGTTTTCTAGTACAAGGGCAATTATATTATCAGTATTATTTAATGTAGATATAAAAATGCTATGTTAAGGGCACCTAAAATTGGATAAATGCTTAGCAAAACCAAATAAATGTCTTGCAAATTGAATAAGTTGTCATTAAAACTTTATTTTATAGTTAAGTTGATTTTTTTTTAAAAAGTCACATATATGTTGCTATTTTATTATTTAACAGCTATTATTGGCACCTAAAATTAGATAAGTGCTTAGCAAAACCTTGCCTTGCAGACTGGATAAGTTGTCATTAAAACTTTATTTTAAAGTTAAGTTGATTTTTTAAAAAAAGTCAAATATATATTGCTATTTTATTATTTAACAGCTATTATTGGCAGTCACCTGATCATATTTTTATCATATTGGCTATTTTTAAAAAATAAATCTCTTGTGCATAACTTGATGTTCATGATTTCCTTAATGAATTGTTTTAGCACATCAAATTAAAATAGACATTAAAGCTATGTTATTTTTAGAGCCTTCCTCCTGTTCTGCTTAAGTGTACATGAACTTTCTTAGCAAGAATCAAATGGCAGGCTATCACAAAACCATTAAAAGCTTAATTGTCTGAGTAATCTATCTTCTGCAATATTGTAACTTTGTATTCTTATTCTGTATGTAAGCTGGTCATATAAAAAGCCAAAATCTTCTTTAACTTTCAAAAACGGAAGGAAATCCTTTATAATTCCTGTAATAAATATTTAACGGAACAGTGGAAACTGTCTGAAATTTATTACAGCAATGAAAAGTATTTTGAATACTATGCAAACAAGTATTTTTAAACGATTGTCAATATTCAGGCATATAGGTGTGTGTGTGTATATATATATATATATATATATATATATAGAGAGAGAGAGAGAGCTGTTAAATTAATATCATTAAAAAGACAATTTTTTAAATCGTAAAGTGATGTAAAAAACATTTTTGTGCTATTATATCTTTGAAAGTTATGACACAAAAGAGACCAGATTAATTTTTACTTAATTTCAATTTCAAAAAAAAAAAAAAATTGCTGCAAGTTACACATTCTAACTCTTTAAAATACATTCATGCAAATATTGGTTACTCTTTTTCAACTGGTTTGTCTAGTAGTTTGCCAACATAAACTCACTTTCATTTCTTCCATAATTAGTAAAAATGAACATTTTATGGAATAAAGTAAGTTGTAATTGCACACTTCCAATTTTTTTGTTTATTAGGCTAAAATCTGAAGCAGTTTTTGATAAATTTCTCCAGAGTAGTTGCAACTTGTGTTTAATGGATACTACCAATAATGAAGCTTTGGAATTTATTCAACTTGGTAAGTAGTGCCATTTTTATTTCCCAATGCCTTCAGCAATTTAAAACTATTTTTTTATTTATTTTATTTTTGAAATCTCCATCTATCGATTTTTTTTTTGTCTGTTTTTTTAGGTTTGATTACTTATCTTGTGAATAAAGCTTTTAATGGTACTGGAGAAGAAATTGAAAAAGTTTTGTCACCATGCATTGTTTCTTGTATAACTTTTTATCTACTGAATCCAATAATCCTATTTAAATGAATAATTTATATAATTTATCTTTTAGGTTTGCTTATCTATAATACAAGTTTTTTTGAAAGGTAAATTTCTCTGATTATATATATATATATATAATATTTCATTTATATTAATATTATATAATATACAATTTCTTTATCAATATTATACATATATGTATAATATCACTTATTTTTTCCTTCTTGATAGAACTCTTCTCTTTGCGAAAAGAAGATATGACAAAAGAGAAGTGAGCTAATCTTACAATATTCTTTAAATTTTTTTTTTTCATTTAAATGTGGAATTTTTAAAAATGTTTATAGAAATTTGAAATGTTTCTCAATAATTATATTTCAGGAATAGTAAGTTTGAAGGCTAGTATGTCTAGTTTATGTAAGAAATTCGTGAATAAAGTTTAAGATATATGATAAATTTATTTAACAACTTTTGTAGGAATGTTGTTTCTTTTTAGAATAAAGGATCAATCATACAAATAGGTATTTGAATGAATTAATGCATGCAATTTTGTACTATCAACTACTTATATTTGGTTATTAATTTCAATCAGTTTTCTCTTCATTACAAAAATAATTGTCTGCTATATAAAATATATATCACTCAAAATCGAAAATGATGTTTAGAATTGTATTTAGCCTGTTATTTGCTTTTTTCACTATCTCAATTACTGATGCTGTTAATTATTATTCTTTTACTTGTTTTAAATTGTTATTTGAAGTACATAAATATATATTTAGTACTTACATAAATATCTAGATTCAGAAAGATCTATTTCATTACCATCTTTGAAACACATCATTACCACTTTCAAACACTTCTTCATTTTCCTTTATATTTTTTGAAGTAGACTGGTAAATGGAAGGAAAAAAGAAAACCTTGATTGCTTTAATATTTTGATCTAAAAAATTTATGATGAATTAGATACTGCATTATTACCTTTTCACATATAAAAAGAAAATATATTTATTAGAAAACTTGGTCTTGAAATTTTAATGATTGTCATATTTCAGACAAATTCCGAGTACAAGAGAAGGAAAAAAATTGAATTATATCAGTTTATGAACAAGATACAATTATTAACAAGGATGAAATTTTGTATGTGGCCTTTTCATTAAATTTTGCAGATTCCTTTCATTTGGGGGGGGGGATTCCATGTATTGGAAGTCTCTCTATTCATTCACCCAAAAATTCAATTAGCTAGATGTTTGAAATTAAATATATAGGTTTATCGTTAAAACTGTAGATCTAGATCAAATTTAAGAACCAATATGTCTAAGGATTGCCATATTGGGTCCAAATATATATTGTCATAAATTGTTTATATTCATATTTACTTGTGTGTGAATGCAGTTACTTAAAAATGCAGTGACTTATACAATATTAAAAGTATGAGGTCTTATCATCAACAATGTAGATAGGTATCAAATTTTGAACTCAGTGGTTGAAGTAAAGACATTCATAATACATGCTCATATTTTTTGCAATGTTCTATCAAACACAAAATGCCTATTTTGTTTTAATATATGCAAAAGTTGAGGGGAATATATTCCTGCTAGTTTTATTCGCTGATAATAAGACTGGCTTTAGAAATTATTTCATATTTACATCATCATTAGTGATATTTTGAGTGTGTTCATGAGGTATTTTGTCATATATTTTGACATTTCCAAGTTTCTTATTTAAGAATATAACAAGAATAGTAAATTAGCTGGTATAATTCATTGGAAAATTCAATTAGTTGTTTTTTACACAAAATAATACATGCAAATTACTAGAGTATAAAATAATTTAAAATGTGCATTGTGTGACAACAGTTTATATACACCATGCATGCAATATGTTAGTTACTTTTATCCCTATATATATATTTCAAAAAATTATCTTACATTGTAAGAAGTTTAAGATTTTTAGATAAACCTTTCCTTATTTGATGAAGATTATTGTTTTTATATTGGATTTCAAATGATAAAAAAAAATTATTTTACAAATATAAAATTTTCATTGCAATATAATGAGGTGTTTTTTTTTTGTTTTTTTTTTTTTTTTCATTGGACTTGTATTTTTATTGCAATGCATATATGTTTTTAATTAGTGATGGTATTTACTAAAATGGTAAAGTCATTTTAAGTGGATAAAAATGTGATTTCACATTTCATTAGGGGGGGGGAGCAATTAATCTCTGTAAATTTTTTAATACTATTTATTTTCTAGTGTTGTAATTTAACATTTATGTATTGATAATTTTGGTTTTTGTTCAGAATGAAGGCTCTCTTTTCATTATGGAAGTGTGGACTCATTGATAATAAAACTTTACTTGAGTTCTGTACTTATTTTCTTCATCAATTTCTGAAAAATAAAACTGTAGCAAGTAAGCCATTGAATATGTTTAAAAATGCTGTAAATTTATTGTAGTAAATGTATCAGTTGATCTAATAATGAATGGTTTTATTTTGATTTTCTAACAAATTTTTTTGAATAATTCTATTTTTGTCATTCTAGTGCTACTAAATTTATTTGTTCTATTCTAGTGCTACTAAATTTATTTTGGCTACATGATCTACATATTTTTGTTTTTCAGTATCTCCTTTTCTTAACTAATACAAAACTTACGATAAATAAGATAGTTGTGAATATAATTCTTTTTTACTGTCTTGATATACTGTATTCAATTTATGTTAAAATACATTTTGCTTCAAATTGAAATTTAAAGAAAAATATGGTGCTTCTAAATTGTCATCATCTCATGGATTAACCATGTCCAGTTTTGCTTTATTGTGATCCTTAAATAAGAATAAATGCATAATTCTTTATTTAGAAAAAAAAAATTACTGCTTGATATTTTAACAATATTACCATACTGAAAAGCAAAAAATGACGAGCA
The DNA here is from genome assembly GCF_947563725.1 of Argiope bruennichi. Taxonomy (NCBI): domain Eukaryota; kingdom Metazoa; phylum Arthropoda; class Arachnida; order Araneae; family Araneidae; genus Argiope; species Argiope bruennichi. The sequence continues at coordinate 62,663,823 of NC_079152.1, read as the reverse complement.
CATAAAAATTAGCGAACATATTATGCAGAAGAGAGTGGAAGGACATTGCAAAATTTGCTACAGTTGGAATTTCATGCATTCTAATATCCTGACATCTATCCTTTAGAATTCTTAATTAGCTTAATCCATCATGCTTGCTAATACATTTATTAATTTTAAAGGAAACCACTATTATCCAGTGGCATAGCAAGCATTAGTGGTATCTGGGATATGACCTAATTTTTCTTTCTGAGTCATCATCATTAGTTTAGTAAATGTAAATGGTATCAGGCTTGATATTATTTTTTTGTTCCCTCATTACATTTGATGTTTAAAGAACCATATACATGGTGTTTTGACACCCAAATTTCTCCATCCTTTTTACATCCTCCAATCACTTTGACATTCTTCTTGTCATATTGACAAACTTTTAAATGCTAAGCATGGGCCTTAAATTAACCCTTACTAATAAAACTATACCTTTTCCATTGATCAGAAGGCGATTCTTAATGAAAGTTGCTGTTGCATTGATTTTTAATATCTCTAGAACAAGCATTTTATAGTTTGATTGTTTTGTTAAATAACATATTTATTTGTGAACAGTTCTGTGTAGCCTTTTCAGGAGTCACTAAATTTAACAATATTTTTGTATTATTTACTAAAATCTGATAATAAAAAATTAAAAGTGATTGTATTTTGATATTAGTTATAGTGTACAAAATGATATTATCAATATGTCCAAATTAATAAAGTTTCTTTGCTGTTTTGTTTTGTTTGCTTTTTATAACACTTTGTTGATATTTTATATTTTTGCTGATTTTTATACTTTGCTGATATTTGTTCACATAAAAAAAAAATCATTTTTGATATAAGGAGTATGCTAAATGTGCAAAAGATTTGCATGAATTTACTGATTTTTAATAATAATGTTTTTTTATGAATTAAATATCAATTTGTATCCATTATCTTTTGATATGTTATGGAGTATATAATGGGCTCTTCTGCTTATCATAATTGCTTCTCTCATTTAATGTGTTCTAAGCCTTTCTGTAGTTTTTAAAGGGAATTTTAACCGATCAAATCAGCAATCTCCTGTCATTTTGATTCTTATACTTAAAACAATTTAACAATTCATAATATGGGAATAATTACTAATGTATTATATTATAATATATACATACTGGAAAAAAATGAGTGCCTTCATGAATATCGGGTATTTCTTCCTAATATCTTGCATTGAAATTATAAGTCTGAAAATTCAATATGTTTCTGGTTTAATATTAATGTTTAATTGTCTGGGAAATGGAGTTAATAATAAGAAATATTTTTGTTCAAATTCTGTAGTCAGATATAAACACAATCCCCCTGATAAATGCTTTTTGTGATAATTGGTAATCTTTGCTATATATATTATTTCAAGAAGAGTAGAAATAGTAAAAATAATTCATAATAATAGTCAGATTCCTTGCTGACTTTTAACAGTATGGAATCTGAATATGGAACAGTATGAACTTAATAGTAAAGATTTACATGAATGAATATATTATGTGTGCTGTTTTTATCATTATCATCTGTTATAGTTATGTACATTTAAAATATTCATATCAGAATTTTTTCGATGGAAATATAAAGTATGTAATATATAATCTTTTTGTTTGCTCAACTCTGTTTTCAAGATTCTTTTAATTTTTCAACAATTTAATTTTACAAATGGAGATTACCTCAATTTATTTTATTCAAAATGGCATTTATTTATTTCTTAATGTCTTTATTGCTATGGAAAATAACAAAGCAATTAAATATATATTCTTATTTTCTCTTTATAGTGTTGGAAGCTTATATTGTGCAAGAACATTGTAAAAGTCATGATGAACCTTTCCATATGACATTTGTGATAGAGCAGGTTTTGTATATTTAAGATATTGCATTTTCAATATGTTTGTGACTAAAATTCGAATGTTATTAAATTCAGAAATTGAAGTTTATTCAGTTTCTTACATTGGCATGCTAACACTAAATTGGTTTCATATAGAATTATTATATTTCATTTTTGGAGGCAAATTATTAGAATACCTGGAGTCTTGAAAACTTTGATTATCCTTACTATATGCATATAATGAACGACACGAATCAAGTTGAAAAACTAAATAATTAATTGTATGTCTAACAGCTGCATAATAAAGCAAAAGAAAGAAAAATAATCAATTAAGAAATATAAAGTAACATTCGAATCAGTTCATACCAAACAAATAATTAACATCAAATTATCTGCAAAACACAGCTTGACTCATTTAGTTAAATATAAAAATGAAAGTAAAATAAATCCTAATTATTTCATATTTTTTTATAAAAAAATTTCTAGAAATCTATATTTATTTACTTTCTCAGAAATAGATATTTTCTAATACACAAAATTAGTAACTATCATACCAAAAAAATCTAAAAATTGTTTTAATCTGAATTTGATTTGTAACTTAATTTTAGTAAGCACACACATTTTAAAGCCTAATTTTTTCAAAGTTTATATGCAAAAATATTCTGATTTTAGGGATTCTACTTCACAGTCTGGCAAAAAACACACTCTTATTTGACCTTTTTAGGTTTTAAAAGCCTTTTTAAAGGCTTTTCAATATCTTTATTTTAAATTTCGCCTTATATTATTTGTACTGTGAAAGATGCAAAAATTTACTTTATATAATATTCCAGATATTCATTTTCCCAGACTTGAAAAAGAAAAAAATTACAAAGAATATTTTCTTTTTCGTGAATTGTTGCTTCAAATAGTAATGTGAAAAATTAGCTTTTCTTTTCAATGATTATTAATAGTCTTTATCAACATAACAGTAAAGGAATAGTTCTCAGAAGAAACTGAACTTTATGCACAATTTTACATGCTTTCAGTTTTTAAAGTCTCCTCTCTTAAATTGTAGGGTGTGTTTAAAAATGCCAAGATTTATAAAATAAGAAATAAATCAATAAATAACAAAATGCATTTAAATTAACTGAAAAAAGGTTAGTAAAAATTTAAAGAATCCAGCTAAATGAAATCAATACAGATATACATATCTGATAAAACTGGGAAGACAAATGATCAACGGCTCTTTTCCAGCCACTAAGAATAATATAAACTGATAGATTCCTTTTATTCGAAATATGTATTTTCCATTAAAACTTATTCATATAGCGAAATCTGTAGCATTATAAACCTCGATACTTGGCAGCAAGAATTCTTATGGTGGGCTCACAGTAACTTTATTTTAATTTTCATTGTTTTTTAAGTAATTTTAATTCTTATGATATTTTTTTCGATTAATTGTTGTAAAAATTATTGAAAAACAGCTAATGAGTATTATATGTAAATGTACATTTCTAATGGACAAAAATTAATAAAAAGTAATTTACAATTATTTTCAGAATGGCAATGAACTCTGCCATTCTTAAATCAAGTGCAAAACAATAAATATGCAGTAATTTTTATAATATTTATATATAATATAAATATAATTTGAGTGCATTTAATTTTTCAAGTGCCAATATCTTGCTATGCTAACTTTTCTTTATTTGATGACTATGATTTCCTTATTTGATCAATATGGCATCCTCTAAATATGGTATACTAGCACTGATATACCTTTTCAGCTGATTATCATACATTTTCCCAGGAACTGGTGATAATACTTACATGACATTGCCCATGACATAATGAATCAACAGTGATGAAATTAGCAGATAACTGCAGATAATAATAATCAAAGCAAATGAAAAGTACATTTAAAAAGAAAGTGGCAAGTAATGGAGAAAATTTATTACAATGATGTTATTAGAATTTAAATTGTTAAATTAATTCTTATGATATTTGAACTCTTATTCTCATTTGGCTTATCATGTTGAAATTGGAAAGGTTTTTAACCAATAAAAATTCAGCAAAAAAAGAACCTTTTCTCATTTGTAATTCACAGATCCAGGTAGAAAATCTTAGATATCATTTATAAAATTCATTTAAAAAAGATGTTTTAACCTCTCTTATTTTGAATTAAAGGAAATTATTATAGTTATTATTATTTTTTAATTTAAAGGTAATGAAAGCAGAAGGATTTAGGATTTTTCAGTTTTAATTCTTAACTGTTTAACAAACTCGTTATTTTTTTAAAATTTCTCAATGTTCAGTAAATTATGGTAAACATCAAAACAAATTTCATTATTTTGACTATCTAACCGTTCAATATTTTTTCTTTTATAATTTACCTATGCTATGGGAAATATATGTGAGAAGTATTGAAAACAAATCAAACTATTAAATAAAAAAATTTCTGCATTCAATTTTTTGGGATTTGTGGTGCATTTAATCACATTGTAACATGTGGATCAAAGTAAGTGAAATAAATTCTGGATACTGCACACAAATACCTCTTTTCATAAGTTTAAATAGTAATTTTTACTTATTCATTTAGTTTTTATTAGCTAAACCTTGTTTTTTTTATCATTATTAGCATAAAATACTCTTTTATAAATTATAAATTGAATAAATCAAATATTTCTTTTATAGATAATCAAAAACTTGATGCCAGATGATGTAGTGTGCATTTTATTTGAAGCTGACTTAGAAAACACTATTAATTGGAAGAATTATATTGTTATTCTTGAAGCTTTCATTAGAATACATGATTGTGAATCCAAAATAATTTTAAGTAAATAATTTTTCTCATAGAATCAGATCTTTTTTCCATATCATAGGAACTAATTGTTTATATTCATCTATTTTAAAGTGCTTAGACTGCTGTTTACTTTTTATATATATATATATATATATATATATATGAAAAGTTGAATATTTACATTGATAGTATTGTTTTAAGCATATATTAATAGATACCAAAACTTCAAAATTTAATGAATTTTATCAAAATTACATATTGGGTATCATTTATAAAATAATTACCAAAACTGTCAAAGCTTTTATCTGTTTGATAATACAAAGCACATTTTTTTTAATGGTACCATAAACTTGTATGTAAGTGTAAGGTGGTTTATCAAGACTTAAATATCAAAGTGAAGTTTTTATTGAACAGCGTTTTTTAATACTTTTGCATTATTTTTATATCCTTCCTTTGAACCAATCCAAACTTTTTGTATTGTAAGTTGTTGTTGTATTGTATTACTTCCATTAATTGAATGTTATTACTGGGTTGCTTTTGACTAAATAAAATTTTTAATCTGCTTCATAGGGTTTTGATAGTGTTATAGTTTAACTTTAGGCCCTTCCAAAAGTGAAATAAAAATATCTTGATGCTACTTTTTGGTCATATATAAAATAAAATTTCATTTAGTCAATCTCAAATATAAATGTTTCATTGTCTTCTACTTAATTTGTTCTAAATTTAAATTCTATTTAACAGAATATAAATACTCTTATTTATATTCTGTTTAATTTTGCTGATTTTGTACATAACTGTTGATATCATACAAAATTCACATTATAATAATTATTTAATATTCTACAAGAAATGTTATACAATCAGGATACAAATTTTCTCAGATTCTTTTTGCATATTTTATGTCTTTATTTCAAAATGATTTGACTTCATTTCTATAAATGATGCTCTTCTTTTCTTCTGTGGACACTATAATGTAGACTATAAATTATTTTATCATCTGCTGTTTTGCATTATTTCCTTCCAATGTTTGTGTAACTTTATTGTGATGGAGTCTCCTATTATCATTTGAAAAATGAACGAAAGAATAATTTCCTGTAAAGTGTTTTAAGCATACATCAATGTTTTTTTTTTTTTCGTAGCTGTATTGTTGTTCTTGTGATTAAGACTGGATAATGCTGGACTACATAATTTAAAAATTTAAAAAATATCAACTCTTTATGGTATTTTTAAAAGTTTCTGAAAGTGTATATTTTATAAGACATTGAATAGATATAAACAGATCCAAAAAGTTTAATATTAACTATGTCAGATGCTATCCAGTGCATGGAAATAACAATTTAATACTGGCCAAACAGTGCTGAAGATTGGTTTTATTAGTCATTGTCATTATAGCAATGTAAGCAAATTGTGATTTTTTTTGTTTGTTTATTTGGCTATTACTTTAAACAGAATAGGATTGCAGAATAATTTTAGTTACATATAATTTTGGATTCAGTTATATCTGTAGTTATACATGATTTTATTGTGCAACTAATATTATCTACATAATATCTGCAGTTTTCCCAATATGACAAATCTCTATGGCTGATATTAATAATCTTTATTAGTTTAATCTAATCTAAATGGTTAGATCTTAAAAATTAAGCTGAATATTTTATGTATGACCTGAGTGTGCCTAATATAAAGATTACGACTATTGAAGTTTGAAATAAAAGATAATATAAAATCAAACAAAAAAATCAAATATTAAATTAATGAGCAAATCAAGTTTTAGACATTTTATTTGAATTTCTGGTGGTACAAAAGAATTGCAACATACCTAACATTATTTCATTACTTTACTGTAAACAGCAAGATAGCATACATTTAGAGCATTTTCTTTTTCTTTTTTCTTTAAAATTAGGAAATATTTGAATAAAATTTAATTTTTTATATATATTTCTGTATATGGAGTTTCTCAATTACTTTACAATAAGGCATTTGTTATAATTCCTTCAACTAAATTTCTCCTTTTGTCTTAGGAAATAATGAAGATCTTGTAAAAAGATCTTTCCAGCATTTGAATCAAAATGCTTTGAAGAAAGCTATTATCATTGGTCGCCAAACAGCTTTACATTCTAAAGAAGCATTTCCCATGGCTTACAAGCAATGGTTTCTGGTACAGTAAATCTTTAATTTTATTTTGGATTTGAATAATTCTTTTGAACACTTATAAAGTGTTCAAATTTATATCGATATTGATTTAAAATTTATTGAAGAATTTAAATTTGCCCTTAAATATGTAGTCTTTGTGGAATTACTTTTTAATAGTAGTTTTTTTCTGATAGTTATACGAGATCATACAGCATTTTCCTTTCATCCTTTACAATACAACACACATGACACTAACATTAGTGATATTTTTGCTGATAGCACTCATTGTATTAGTCTCATTTTAGAATTTTGTTCATGCTATAGTAAAATCTAAAAATTTTAGATTTCTTGAAAATAGTCCCTGTTATTGCTGTGATATTTAATGTTGCTTATTGCTGTAATCTTAACAAGAAAGACCACATGTGTCTTTTTGCTCTAATTCTATTGATATAAAAGCCTATTTAAGAATTTAAATTCTGTATTTTATATTCTTAATTTATCTTTTCACACTTTTTGTACAAATCATTTTCTAACTAATTTTTGCATTTCAACTAAAATTATTTATTTCTATTTATTATATTTTCAGAATCAGTTTGGAAACTCTGTTTATATTAAAAATCCACAATATGTTTCATTTTTTATTCAAGTGTTATCTGAGTTAGTGCCTTATGAAAGAAATATAGCAATCATAAAGGTTTGTTGACCATATTAATATTTAAGTTTTAATTATATTCTAGTGCTGGATTATTGTATCTTTTATTATTTTTATGTTTCATTTCTTATATTCTTTCCTTTCTTTATTAGATGTCTCTGGAAAGGCCTTTAACTATTCCTTCTGAATGTCAATCCATCTATAATGACTATACTGCTTTACTGAAAACAAGGATAAAAGATTTAGAAGTATGCTTTAATTGAAATTTCTATATGTGATTATTATTCTTTTTAGTAAATAAATCTGTGATACCAAAAACAAATTTTTTTTTTTCTTAATTAACCAATTTCCAATATTTATACTAAAAATCTCAACTACCACCAATGCAAAATTTAAGCATTTTGTGATCCTAGACAAGATGCATCAATGAAGCTCCAAATAAACCGTCATTAATTTTCACTTTTCAACGCTTTTGTAACTTTATGGAACGCTGAATGCATATGTCATCATTTATTTATTCATAATGATTCGAGGTTGCACACCATCTGTGTTTTTACTCAATATTATTTCAGCAAATGTTCAGTGTTTGTGATTTTGTAAGAACAAAGTAAACAAATTAAAACAAATATGGATTTTAGTATTTATACTTTAAAAATAATTACTATTCCTAAAATTTTATAACTCGCAACATGTACATTTTCACAAATTTATTTATTTGGTATCTAGCCTAATAATTTGCTATCTTGGATATTTTTTCCCCTTAATCAGCTTCCCTGAGGCCTCCTTTAGCCAAAAAACACTAGGCAAAGAAATGCTTAGTACATTACAATACGTAATGAAATGTGAGAATTTTTGTTACTATTATTTGTTTCTATTTTTAGGATGCTTGCATGCTTTTCTAGTATCTACTATGCTGGTTGAAATGTGATAATGTACTTCTATAATTTATTCTAGTTAGATAATTTAAGTAATATTTTTCATTAAATGTTTCAACAATTATCGCAAAACAAATGTAAAATATTATGAGTAAGGTGACTCGCTATCTACCAATCACAAAGTGAATAAAACACAATGCAATTTTTTATGTAATAGATAGAAATAAACCTAAAAGATTAAAGAATACTACCAAAGTTGTTCAATATGTTTTTTCTTTATGTTAATATCTACACATTTTTTATTTAAAATTTTTAAATAATTTTAATTGATATTTACTCATTTATTTAGAAATTGTCTATTTTTGGAAATAGGTAGAATGGAAATAACTTTTGTCAGTTTTCAAGATATTTACTTTTAGTGAATTAGCTTTTTCCCCTCTTTTTTTATTCCAGCCTCAAATACAACCTGAAGATATAATTAGTAAACTTTTGGTAGCTTACCAAGAAACAGGAAAAATTCCTTCATATGTCATGGAAGCAAGGTAAAACTAATTATAGATCTATTTGAATTAAATATCTTTTTCACAAAATTTTTTCACTAATTAGTCATGTAGATTTTTTATTTGCACAGAGATATCAGATAGAAATGAATACTGCCAAGATAATATTTTAAAACATTTCCTTATAACTTTTTTTTTTTTCAAATTACATTTGAATCAATCAATAATATTTAATACTATAACTTAATAATGCTTGCAAAATTAAGAGATTAAAATAACTGCTTTTTTTTAAAATATATTTTTTCACTTTTGTGTTCAAATTTTCTTAAAAATAATGAACTGAATTTGCACATCCATACAATTTATTACAGAAATTCGTGTTTCTTCTACTATAGAATTAAGCAAATTAATTGTATGGATGTATTATTATACTATTGAAGCTATGAATTGCTTATGATACACAGTATTAATTAAATCTATCAAAAATTTCCTATCCTTCTCACTTTATAATGATTTTGATAATTAGATCCAAAAATATTGGCTTAGCTGCTTTAATTTTTGTTTTAAAATTATATAGTTCTATGTAATGTCTTTGTCTATGAAGAAATGACATATTGATTGTTTTCTTTTAAAAAGGGTCAAAGGAAAAATGTGTTTTTGGAGGCAATTGGAAAAGGTGAAATTAACGAGTCCTATAATAATGATTAATAACTGTTTTTCTTTTTACAGTCTTATGCAGAAAAATTATTTCTTGAATGTATTTTTGCCAGTTCTTCTGATTCCAAGAGTAGTAAGTTTCGTTGTTCTTTTTTTTTTTTTTTTTTTTTTTTTCCAATTTTATCAGTTGTACCATAGTTTTACTAATTAATTACAATTTTAATTTTTTGAAAATAACTTATTTAAATCAATTTATGTTTGTTTATTTTAGTGTATAGAATCTATGAAATAAGTTTAAGTGTTTTTAGAATTCTGAATGTTTCTTCTCCTTCTGGCAATTTTTTTATTTATTTAACCTACTCTGAATATTGTGATTTCAATAGAAATCATTGTTTCAATCAAGAACCTTCTGCTTTAAATCTGCTGACTAAAACTAATGTTCTTATTAGATTATAACAAAACTTCAGTTTAATAATTATGATTTTAACAATCAAAACTTTTCATATCAAAGAATCTTTCCATAAGATTCCTGAATTGCAGCTAATGAGGATGCGCAAGACTACACTATAACTGCATGAAAGAATAGATTAAATTTCTCTAATGGGAACAGTTACATTTAATCTGCGGAAGCATTGCTACAGTGTTTAATCACTCATGCATGAATTTATTGAATAGTTTGTTTATTATTTGAGAAATTGTGAAATGATAAATAAAATATTCAGAGTAGATTAGAGAATATTTTTAAAATCAATGAGCTCTCCAAAATCCATATTTAATTCAAATTGGACAGATAAAAATATGCATTCACTTTGATGAAAGAGTTGGAAAATCTGTTTGCTGCATACTACTCGTTTTTTAAGAAAATGAAAAGCTTAAATAATATAGAAAAATAGTCACATTTTAGTCATTGCCAAATATGAACATACAAAATTGTGTGCCTGTTCAAAAAAATCATAATTGATATTTGATTTTGTATCTGAAAGGAATACAGGAAAAGAGGACATGTGACATTTGATGGCCGAAAATAAACCGATTTTGAATTTTTTAATTCAAGAACAATAATTTTTAGCTGAACTTTTATGGGCATTGTTGTGTCACATATGTTCTTTAATGCATTCAGTGATATATCGGAAGTATTTTCACATATGTTCACTGATAACGAAATAGCCCAAAAGTGTACTTTAAGTCTTAAGAAATGCTGTACATTATCTGGATTATCTCCATTTTTCAAAATATCTCTTAATAAATCTTTAAACAACAATAAATTGTAATACGTTTTGACAAAGCTTTGTGCTGCATTTCTCAAAAACACCAAATGGATCTTTTATTAAGATATTGTTGTGAATCAATCAGTAGGGTTTCCACAAGATTGGATTTCAATATTTTTATAGCATATCATTGCTTAAGAATTTTTAAAAAGTTATATCAAATTTAAATATACAGTTACTTTTACAAATTAGTATGGATGGACCAAGTGTAAATTAAAATTTTTTTAAATATGTCTAAAGAACTTCCATTCAAAAATGACTGTAAAATTTTAGATCTAGGTCCTTGTGGACTACACTTAAGTAGAATCTTCATACTGAATAACTCACTACCATTGAGTATTTCAGTAGAACATAAATCTACTGAATGAAAAGTGAATGTTATTCTAAGATCAATGTATAAAATGTTTAATCCAGATAGATGTGCTGATTTCTTGGAAGTTATTAATTCTTCTGAATTTTCATTGTGTTTTACTCTTTCCCACTGGGTAGAAAATGTCAGTTTTTGCATAGATTTCAATTTTAAAAAATATATTCCCCTATCTGCCACAAGTGATATTATAAATACTGTCTGGATAAATTAATTATTCTAAAATTAGCTTCTGTTATATTGCTAATATTCTTCAACCATTTCTTTAAAAAATGCAGACATCTGAACCAATGGTTATTAATAATATATATATATATTATTTTTCCATTTTTGTTAAACAGTTAATGAAAAAACTTTTTCAAAAGAAACATAATTGAAGGACCAAAAACATTTAATATTTATTTTTGATAAAACTTGATGATCTTAAAATTCTAAGGCTGAAAGAAATACCAGTATTAGAATAGTGACTATGCGCTACTTAATTTCTAGTAAAGCTACTAAAAGAAAAAAAGAAAGAAAGGAAAAGAAGCTTTTTAGCAAAGTAATTTATTCTTGTGAAAAAATGCTAGTAAAAAAATAAATATTTGAATACATGTCCAAAAATTTTACTGTTTTAAAACAGCATCTTATTTAAATCCCTATTTATTGAAGAATCATGCTTTTCCCACTTATTAAAACTATGGAGTATTGTTATTCCAATTAGCACTTTAGTGTTGTTCATACATTTCCTCCAACATTGCATATATACAGGAAAACACGAGGAATTTTTTTTTTTCCCTTCAGATTTGAGTAGCAAACCTGTTAGTAGTTGAAAGTAAATTAAAAATTTTAGTTTTATAATAGCAAATACCTACTAAAAATTTATGATAGTATATCTGCAAAAGCTCTAATTTCTATTTTGTTGCATTAAAAGAGATAAAATCAATTTTCCATACATTAAAAAAATTGTTTTACATATTTAATAAAAATTTCGGCTCTATTTTTTTCTGAAATATGTTAAAGGGTCTGAAATATGTAAAGGTTTTTTACCCATAGTAATTTCTATATTTATCATGCCATTGCAATGTGTTTCTGCCTAATTTTCAAAGATGATGCCAGAGTGTACGTTATAGAGATGCGGTAATTCTATGTTGCTTGCGCTTGAGGGATAAAAGTGTGTTTTGTGCCTATATCTTAAATATTGATAAAATTGGTTGATTTTTAAGTATGACAATTTTTTTTTTAAATTAACATTGAAAAGATTAATTATTAACAAATAATATATCATGAGTTTCGAGAAGGTATAAGTGTTGGAATTGAACAAAAAAATTTTAAAAATAAATAAACTGCTTATTTAAATCGTATTCCTGCAGATTACGAGAAAAGGATGTGATAGATTTCGGAATTGTAATTTTACACTGGGGGAATCAACTAAGATCAGGATGGTCTTCATGCATTGATGATATTATTGTGGGTACTTCATTCTGAGAAAGCTCTATTTGCAGAGAAACTAAATACTATCGTAGAATGAAAAATTCAATTTTTAATTTTTAATAGCACGGAAAAGTTGCCTTTTGGTGTAGATAAAATAAATTATAAATATGAAAAATATTGGAGTAGATCTTGAGGGGCCGCAAGAACATTAAAGTTTCCTAAAAACCTACTTTTTGCAACCATGGATTTTTGCATGTCCTGATTATGAAATAAAAAGCTTTCATTAGTATATCATATGAATAAAAGTATAAAAATAGTTTTACTATTGCACTGGCATGGCACTGAGTCATCCCTTGAGCGGTTGTTGTTGGGGTAAGGAGGAGATTTGACTGCTTTCGGTGGCAAGAACAGAGCTGGTTTCAAATTAGTAGCAATGCTGCATTCAGTTGAGTGGATGTCTCTCCTCCGTCAATTGTGTAACTGATTTGTTAGTTTGTGCTTGTGTGCTTTGCTGTGAGGGAAAATGGCTCAGTCTAAGTTAATGAAGACAATACAAATATCAGAGTGTTCTTTTTGGGGGAAATTTAGTGTTTGGCAATGAAGTAGAAAAAAATATTTTGCAACTGTAACATTTGTAATCATTAAGGATACTAACTAAGAAATGCAAAATTGGACATAAAAAATAGTTTTTATTATTATACTTTGTAATTAATAATTTTTTTCCAATTGTAATGCTTATATATGTATTTAAAATCGTATTTTGTAGCATTATATGAACGAAAAATTCATAAAAATATTTTATCAAAGTTTATAATTTTTCAATTTTTTTTTACAAAATTTAAGCTTTTTGCGGCACCTTGAAATATTGTTGTATTGCAACCAGAATTTTTTTAAATTCTTTTTGAACCTAAAAGCTAACTTTTCACCACTATTGTCAAACTAAAATGTAAGAAAAATTTTTAAAGGCCATTTAAAAAAAAAAAATTTTGCAAATTTTATGCTTTTTGCGGCACCTTAAGATAATGTAATATTGCAACCAAATTTTTAAATATTGTTTTTGAACCTAAAAGACAACTTTTATGTATTATTACCAAACCAAACTAAAATTGGTAAAAAAAAAATTTAAAAATTTACATTAAAATTTAAATTTAAAAATTTTTTAAAAAAGCCATTTTCATTTTACTTTACTGAATATTGATCATTTGCCTATGTTTCACCATTTAAAAAAAAAAAACTTGGTTATGTTTTTAAGCTCAATGCATAAAAAAGATAGTGAATTGCATGAATATTGCCATTTTCTTCTTCAGCAATACATTAAGAAGCCTTGTTTGGACTGTGCAGTAAAAGACTATGAGAAATAAATTTTATATAGCAAAGTTCAGTGTAAAAGAACGTGGGAAAAAGCAACTGAAAAAGCAGAATCTTTCACATAAACTGACTGCATTGCTTGAAATTGTTTTGTTAGACAAGTATTATGAACCACTTGCTAAAATCGATTCTGCTATTGGAGAAAAATGTCCAATCATGGCGAACTGAAAATTTGTATTTTTCTTCCATGATGTTGCAACAGGTAGTTTTCAGAACTACCTGTTGTTCAAGAAAAGTTCTGAAAACTAATAGTACTGAAATAGAAAAGACTTCAGCGTTCAACATATTATCTCTCTCTCTCTTGTGCTATCTGATTATTACTTATTTCCATCTTAAGTCAGTTGAAGTGATAAAGGTTTAAAATCTGAGAAAAATGTAGAAAAGTATCTCACATTTTTTTTCTCCTATTTTTCAAAAATGGAATTGACAAATTTATAGATAGAAGGAAATATCCATTATAATTATTTGAATAATCTCTATTATTATGCCTTACAGAATAAAGGAGTTTATATTCTTGATTAATAACGTTTTATTATTTAAATTTTGTTTGAAAGTTGTCAAAAAATCAATATGAACTTTTGCAATAACTTAATAATATAGAGATTATTATTAAGATAAGTATAATGTTTCTCAAATTCTTACTGAAAGTAACAAGGCAAATCGATATCACTAAGTGAAGAGATAATGTTTAGAGAATATATTCTTCCTTGCAAATAAATCTTGCCAACCTTTAAGTGCAATTTAGGATTCATGTTACAAAATTTATTTCTATCCTAAAATGTTTTTTTATCAGTAAAATAAAAACATATATGAGAAAAAATATATGTAATTTGGTGACAACTAAGAAAATTTTTACTAAAAGCATGCAATAATACTTGTAATTAAAGCAGGGGGAAATAAATCAAGATTAGTATTTTGTATTCTAGTTTAATAATACCACTTAAACTTTTTAATTGCCTATTATGATATTTATTTGATTCATTATTCCTTTATATCTATTTATTTTCACATTTTTTTTCAAAATAAATATCACAGAATTTTTCTAATACTTATGATTTATAATTCCTATCTATTCTCAAAATCTTAGTGATTGGTTTCTTAATTTTTTTTAAAAAAATTTGACTCACATGAAGTTAATCTGTAAAAATATTTTTCTCATAAGATTTCTTGAAAAGCAATTTAACTACAGAATTTTGACAATTGGTGAATCATGTCATTTCCTTTTTCAAATGCAAAAATAAAGAAAGAAAAAAACAGTGCAGTTTGGTGTGATTTTTCTTTTTAATGAATTAAGCATGAATCTCAACTGTGATTTTATACATTATTGAAATGATGGTACAAAATAAATTCAATGTACAAAAGAATCAATTCAAAAAGATTTAAAGTGATGTAGAAATAATTTGTTTCCAAGGTATTCATATACTTATATAATACCTAGTTTTTTGGTATACATACTATATAACAAGGTGTTACAAAAAGTTCTATAAATGTGAATATAAGCCTAATGAGATATTTCAGTATGCATGTTACTTTATGGTCTGTGATTCTTCCCTTGATTCTTCATGTAAATCAGATATTTAAAGAATCAGAATGTTGATCTGGGGCAAGTTATTCATCTTAAATTTCTATATTTATCACTCTTCTTCCAACACTTTTGTAACTCTACTATTTTTTCTTTTAAATTTATTTGCATGGTAGCTATGTTTTTTTTTGTTTTTTTTGAAACACAAAAATGCCATTTTTTTACACAGCCAAAAAATGGCATTCTGAATTGATGGAAGTAAAGATATTAAAAGGAAATCAATTTAGGACTGTTGTTAATTCATAAAATTGTCTCTTTTTTATGATTATTGTGCAAAGGCATCACTTCAGAAATTTTTTATTAATAAATATAACTAATTTGTTTTTAAGAATCTTTTTATGTATCATAATTTTTTTTTCTTTTCCCCTTGTGTTTTATTATTATTATTGAATTTGTTTCCTAATTACTTTAAAAAATGAAAGGGATAAAAAAAAAATTTTTTTTTGAAGCCAACAAATTTTATTTTGTGTCAAAATTTATTAAACTCAGTCGTAATTGTTTATGTTTGGACACATATCCTGATGAAAAAAGTAAGATTTCTGCAAGAAATCTGGTAGAATTGGTGAGCATCAGCATGCAAAGCTACTAAGTTTTCTTTTATACCAAAAGATAATAGATTTGATATTCAGTTTGAACATTTTACATTTCTATTTTTATTTTATTGTTCCAGATCCCTACAGTTCCTGATGTAAGAGAAAGGTTCATTGAAGAATTGCACAGGTAAAAATCAAACTGGTTTTGAATTTGTGTCTCCTCTGATCCATTTTGTCCAAACTAAAAGAGAAATATATATTAATTCTATTATAAGTAAAAATTCTATTTTGAATTATAGGATTGGCAAAATTCCTAATGTGATATTTCAAAAATATAAAACTGCTTGTAATCAAGAAAAACAGAAACTATTAGCAGGTGAGACTGTTGTCTGAATTATATGGCTATAAACTAGTACAGGGATGGCGAACCAGTGGCACTTAATATTTTGGGCACGCCGCCGATCAAAACGGTTTGCTTGCTTGAATTTGTGCCAATTCGATTGGTTGGAAATTGAAGAATTTGAAACGCAACTGATTGATTTCCAGTCTAGTTCAATGTGGATTAAAAAATTTATTGAAACGAGGAAAAAGTTGGAATTGATTGAAACAGAAAGGTTAACAAGCAACATAAGTAAAAATTCCAGTAACGAAATTTTGGAAACATGGAATTTGATTCAAACATTTAACTATTTGAAGAAGCTGGCTCATTCTATTTTAAGCATATTTTCATCTACGCCTGCAAGTCATTTTCAGAGAAGAATAACATTAAAGATTCGCTTAGAAACCGTTTGGCAGATGACTCCAATTCAGCGTGCGTTCTGAACATCTTACAGTCCTAATATAAATTATTTGTCATCTAATCTGCAGCAACATAAGTCACATGCTACTTTAATTTGAATTACTCATATAATTAAAATGTTTACTACTATACAGTGCAAAATGTATTTTTCAATAATAATAAAGAGTAAATAAAGAGTTTTGAGTTGTTGGTATTTAGTTTTATTATCTACCGAAATATCACTGGCCAAAATTATTTGACGCACGTCTATACCTCATTAGACATTTCTTTGGAAAAGATGACACGTTGATCCATAAAGGTTTGCCACCCTTGAACTAGTACCTACTTTATTATGCATTTCTATAAGTGATATTTTTGTTTTATTTTCTACTTTAATGTAAAAATTCTTTGAGAAATATATTATACTAGTTATGTAGTTTTATTCCTTCTTAATTAACATTAATCTAATTTGTACTATTTTATGAAGAAAAAAACTAATAAAATATCAGCCTAATTGATTTTTTTTCTATTGATTATCAGTTTTAATCTTAAAATTAATTTTCCTTTCCTGTCTGTATGTGTATAATGGTTTCTTTCTAATATCTTGTATTTTGTAAATCAATTGTAATTATTTTCTTTTATCATCTTTAGGAGTGGATATGGATTGTATATTTTTGGATGATGATACTTAGTAAGATTTTCTTCAGTGTCATTTTTGAGTATAAATATTTTCAGTATGCATGTATATAATTTCATTTCTTCATAAATTCCAATATATTTAACAGTGTATCTGCATATTTATTTATGAAATAAATGCAATATTTTGCTTTTTTTTTTACTTTGCTTTTTTTTATATTTTTCATATTATGAATAATATTCATTCATATTTCATATTATGAAATTTTTCATTAAATTATCAATCAAAATTCCAGTCTTGAATTTCATTCGTCTTAATAAAATTGTATGAAATCTACAAATTAAGCTCAAATTTAAGTGCATTAAACTTTGAACTTAAATAAATTTTGTTTTCCATTTATTAGTATTTATATTTTATGAGATATGGAAATCCTTCTAGGTATTAGTTTAAGTTTCATTTGCAGTCATTACAAATAAAATACGTACGCAGCATTTTCTACAATATTTTATCTGCTGAAAGTTTTATTCTCTTCAAGATTCAAATAAGTCACATTTATTTTGCTTCGGACTCTTTCTTTTCCTGAACTTGCATTATCCTTAATTCATGGACATGAGTGTATTTACACGGGAATGATAGAAACATACTTTTGAATTAAGTACAGTACATCGCACACGCACTAGAATATATAAATTTTCCAAAATGCGGGAGAAGAAAGCAAACTAACAAATCACATAAATCTCTCTAAAAGTTCATAGTCGTCACTCCTTTGTTTTCGAAATCTTCAATAGCTGAAAGACGAATCAAGCAATTCCCTAACCGTAGCTAAACATAACATATACTTTATAAGATCAAGGATAAGAATGAAATGCTCTTTAATAGTTTGAACAATGTCATATATTTCAGCCTTTGTTTGTTACAATTTTTTAAAATTTAGTTAATTCTTTTTTCTGTGTTTTCGAATGAGAAATAAATTTATATCTGAATTATTAGCTGAAAGAAAAAGAAAATCATGCATGGTGGAGCTTGTATCTTGAAATACCAATTTCTCTCTCTATCTCTCAACAGTTATTTCAAATGTAAATAAAAAATAAACACAATGCAATAACGTTAAGTAACTCACAAAGAAATACTAATATAAGATTATACATTATTAGGTAAAATCAGACTTGTGAAATGAGTCGTTTGTAAATTCCAGTTTGAGTTTTCACTTTAACTACTTTGGTGAAGACCCATCTGTCTTCACCAAAATAAAGTTCAATTATTCTCCCTAATGCCCATTTTTGGGGGATAGGTTTTCATTCTTAAGAAGCACTAACTCATTGACTTTCACATTATCTTTTTCTACCATCCATTTGAACCTCTGTTCCAAATTATTTAGATACTGTATATATCATTTCTTCCAAAAAATTTGTATCATTTTTGTCAGTTTTTTTTCTTCCAATTAGACAATCGATTGTCTTTAACCTCAATTAAATTTGGCTCTATAACAGCATTTAATGGTCTGCCAATTAAGAAATGGGCAGAAGTTAACACATCACACATATCGGAATCGGATGGCAGAGATACAAGTGGTCTTGAATTTAGAATTCCTTCTATCTTTGTACTATTGTAAGGAATTCTTCATAGCTCAATCTGGCATTACTTAAAACTCTTTAGAAATGATTTTTAAACGCTTTTACTCCGCTTTCCCAGAGATCGCCAAAATTAGGCGTTGTTGGTGACAGGAAGTTCTAATTAATTCTCTCAGATGACATATAACTAGCAAGGCTTACAACTAAATTATGTAACCTACAAATTTAGTTGTGAACAAATTTTACAAAGCTCCTTGTTTGATCCAGTGAAATTTGTGGCATCATTAGAAAAAAATTTCGAACGTAAATCTCTGTGAGCCACAAAAATTTTTAAACATTCTACGAAGGCTTCGGATGTCAAGTCAGTGATAATTTCGAGGTGAACGGCTTTTGTGTCTAAGCATACAAAAATACACAAATAAATTTTGTGATAAATTCCCTTCCTTTGGTGATTATACTTAACAAGGAATAGCCACAAAAATCCGCAAATGAGCAGTTAAATGGGAAGTCAAGAGTCACGCGCTCTCTCAGTAACTTACCAATTAATTGTTCCACTCCCATGGGTTTAACTCTAAAACCCACGCACGATATTCCTACGCATTGCCTTACCCTGAACGGGAAAGAACTTTTGTCTAACATAAGGCAGTAGGACCTAAATGAAAATATCGCTTATGATATGATTCTAAAATAAGCTTAATTAATTTATTCAGAATTTATTTAATTATTTTAGGCAGAATAATTGGGAATTTACTTTAAAAATTACATTAGCATGCTTGATTCTGCCATTTACTTTAAGTATTCCCTCTCTATCTTTAAAGGGATTTAAACACCTTATCTTATTTTTACCTGGAACACTTTTTTGTTCAGTTAAAAACCTCAGTAAACACTATTCGCTGAATTTCCTTTACAATAAAAAGTTCAACCTTGTGAATTTCTTCTGTTGTTATTGGTCTCAATCTCCTTTCAACTAGTTGTGGAAAAATCTGAAAAGATAACTTATAACATGTAATAATTATTACTAATATTAAATAACTCTGGAATAAAGGAATTAAAAGTTATAGTAAGTATAAGCAAGTCACTTTGTTCTGCTTTTTTAAGTTCCCATGTAAATTCGTCTCTTACGGTAGACTAGCCGCCTTTGGCGACCAGCCGGTTCGCCAATCTTAATGTTCGTTTAAATTTTAATAATTAAATAGGTTGAACCGGAGTTTAACCCCCTTCTTCGCCAAGTTGCGATAACGCGCCAAAGCTGGCAATCTTTATTATGCACTATAATTGAACATCTGCTCCTTTGCTTTTGAACATTTCGCAAGACCGTTGTTGGCGATTTTTAAAAATTGCGCCAAGCAAGGGGGTTGAACTCCGATCGTACCATTAAATATTTTACGCAATTCCAACTTTAATAGATTCTTCATCAAAATATTTTAAAACTTCAAATTTTGAGAGTCATATAATTCACTCATAATATTATAAAGGCCTTCAATCAAAGTAATATGTATCTCTCTAATTTTCTGTTACCTCTCGTAGAATTTATGCTTTAAATTAAAGTGTAAATGATTAATCTGCAATTAATATAATAATATTTTTTACTGAAACAAAGCATTTTTTTAATATTATGATTACTGATAATAGAGTCACTGAGCGTTTAAACTTTATGGGCACTAAAGAATTTCTTTCTTAATTTATGTAATATCTCAAGAATTTGACAACAAAAATTTCTCAGATTCATCATGAACAGATCGATTCATTAACGATGTTTTATTTTAAATGCATCAAACACTAAGAAAATAAAATGAATCGTTTAAAATAATCGGTCGAAAACAGGTTTAAAAAAACTACTTAAAAAACGATGTACTTAAAACTATAAGCATATACAAAAAATATATAACTAACATAAATACAATTTACTTACAAAAGCATGCAACTAACCTAAAAATAATTTAAATCATCCGTTGGTTGTCATGTCAACAGTCAGAACACAATGCGCATGCGTGAATTTTCTTCGCCAGTTACGTTAATGCAAATGCGTGAATTTTTCTACGCCAGTTGGGGTAACGCTATGCAGATTATACATTTTTAATTTCCTTTATTCTGTGTTATTTTAATTCAAAAGTACTTCAGAATGAATTTGAAACATGGATTAATTAACAATGTTTAATTTTAAATGCTTAAAACATTAAGAAAATAAACAGAATCGTTTGAAATAATCTGCCGAAAAATGTTAACCCTAGCCTCATTACTGTTGGAAGAAAAAAATAACTGAAGCCTTACTCATTTGGCGGTGAGGAAAATGGAAGATTTTTTTGGCGGGAAAGTTAGTTTTTAATTAATAATTAAAATTTCAAGAAAAGGGACCCCAGGTGCACATTCCCGACCTCTAAGGTATACATGTACCAAATTTGATAGCTGTATGTCAAATGACCTGGCCTGTAGAGCGCCAACACACACACACACATTGAGCTTTATTATAAGTTTATAGATGTAGGAATTTCACGATTGGGATACTCTCGATCAAACAGAAAAGTAGGTCCCTCGAACCACAATTTATTTTTCACCAGTTTTTCAGGGTCCATCCCTCTTGAGATAAGATCTGCAGGATTGTTCTTGGAAGATATGTGACACCATAGTTGAACCTTTGTCAAGTCTTGTATAGTTGCTATACGGTTTGCTGCAAAAGTTTTTAGAAGATATGGTTCTTCCCGTATCCAGGAAAGGACTATCACTGAGTTGCTCCCCAATTAGATGTCAGCTGTCTTTAACTGTAAGGCATTCTTCACTTTTGTTAGCAATTTTGCTAATAGAACGGCTGCGCACAACTTTAACCTCCGTGTTGTAGCACACTTAAGAGGTGATACACGTGATTTACTAAAAATAAAGTTCACTTCGAAGACTCCATAAACAGATGTTGATTTGCAATAAATGGCACAACCATAAGCAGACTCGGAGGCACATGCAAATCCATGAAGCTCAATATGCACTGCTATGCTTATTATGCATCTCTTAAGAATAGCACTGTATTTTTTTCTATCGATGATTCGATGAAATTTTTTCACTGTTGCGCCTCCATTCAGAAAGCGAATCACTCCAGTCTAATTTCAAACACCACAGTTTTTGCAAAATTATTTTTGCTCTTGTTACAACAGCGTCCAAGAATTCGAGAGGGTCAAATATCCGCGCTATTGTGGAAAGTACTAATCTTTTGGTAGGCGGAACCACGTTTTCCACATGAATTCGGAAGGTAAAGATATCAGTGGTAGATTTCCATATAACACTTAGGGCTTTTTTTCTCATCTTGAAATTATTGTCTGATCCTGTTTTTAATCCTGTATTATTGCTATACGATTTATGCAATATCACGCCTGTACTACTAAGAACCTTTGTTTAAGTTCGACTGCAATTCTTTTGCTTCACTCAAAACGTCTGCACTACTCAGGACATCATCTATATAAAAGTCTCTTTCTAACACTGGGGACGCTAATGGATAGTTCTCGCTCAGTTATCTCTAAATAACTGAAGTAGGACTCTTGTTGCGAGATAAGGTGCACTTACCGTTTCGTAAGTAACAGTTTTGTGATCATAAGTTGTAATTGATTCATTCACTCACTCCTTCCAAAGAATTCTCATAAGTTTTGTTTGGCTCGGATCAATTTAATTCATCCTATACATCTGTTTAATGGCAGTCAGGACGCATAAATATGTTTACGAAATCTCGTCATTATATTAACTGGGTCTTCTTGAATAATACCGCCTTTATATTGTAAGGAGTTAGGAGAATTCATTAATGATATTTGTGAGGAGGCATTAAAAAACACTCTCAGCTTTGTAGTACTTTTATCAGGGAGCCAGACTCCTAAATGCGGTATATAATATGTTCCTTTTTCTTGTTTGTTTGTTTCTTATGGCACTTGCCACTGACAAGCCCGCTGTTACGAAGACAGCGATTTAAGCCTGAGGGGGAACGTCTCTTATTTTTTATAGCAGCGCCAACTAGGGCCAAGAGTACGACTTTGCCACTTCACGCATCATTCATTGGCTTGCACAACCCCTTTTTACAGCAGGGCACATTCACACATCTCACAGATAGAACAACAGAAGAACAACCATGCCCAAACCGGGACTCGAACCCGGGACGCCCAGATCATGGGGAAAACGCGCTACCCCTATGCCAGGACTCCGGCATTCCTTTTTCTTCCTCACACTACGAAATTTCTGTCTAAGGACCCAAATTTTCGTACTCGTGTAAAAATTTCCTATATAATTCTAAATATTGAGGTTCCTTTAAAAAGCAATTCCACAGCGAATTTAATAAGGGCAATATCTTTAGATTTCCCTAAACACATTTGATCATCTTTTAGTGGCATTTTCACAATATATACCTTGTACTATTTCTTTTAACGTTTTTCTTAATATGTTCTTCTCAAATTATTGCTTTTTTTATTTTTGGGTACCTCAATCTGTCCATTTTTCAATTCCCAGAATTTCTCCATAGTTTAGTTTGTACCCTTCCCTGAATTTCGAAGGGAACGCTTCCACTAGCTACATATCCAAAAACAGTATTTTGGAAAATTATTAGATTATTATTAGCCGGACAAATCTGACCTGGCTGCAACATTTCATAAAAAATTTCGCCACTTAAAAGCAAACCCACACGACCTGGCAAATTAAAGTTTTCATTTGCGAGTTCGATATATTTTAACTCTGGCATATTCATCTTTAACATTTTTGGCGGCATGAAATCCGTAATTTTAAATACAATGAAAAAAATCCAATTCTTTTACAAAATTTCCCTCAAAGTTAGAAGTAGAAGCTTTAACAACATATTTAATTGTTGTGCATGTATCTCCGATACGACAAATTGTTAAATTAGTTTTCTTTTTTAAAAAAAATTGATGCCGGGTTTACAATCGGCCAGTTATAAGATGGCCAATAGGCAGCGGTTGCGTAGAAAGGGACAGATTTTTGTTTGCCACAATTTCATAAGATAGATTCAGGCCTACCATATTTGGCTATAAACTGCAGTATGGGTGTACCTGAAATTTTCTTTTTCATTGCGTATCGTATTAAAATGATGGATATTTACACAAAGAAACATGGTAAAATAAAAAAAAAATCAACATACCTAAATTGGAAAAACTATAGAAAAAATGGCAAATAAAATTTTAAAAACACAACCTTGCATCAGAAAGAACAAAGAGCAAAAAAATATCGGAATTAATCTACGATAAGTGATCAGTTTTTCCACGCCAAAAAAAAAAAAAAAAAAAAAATCGCCAGATTCTACAAATGCATGAGCAGTAGGGAAAAAAATACAATACAGCGGCACGTTGTTGTCCCATCGGGACAATTTCTTGCTATGGACCGAGAAACATTTTTCAGACTTTCTACGCATGCGCTGTCTACTGGCCATCTTTAGCCGTATTCGAACGACCTGTGATCCTTCAGGTAGAGATGCATAATCCATGATTTTTTGAATAACAAATAATTTTGCTATTGTTATTTTTAAATATTTGTTCCAAATATTTGTTATTTCAATCATATTATTAATTAAAAATTATTGCTTAATATTAAACATAAAATTTATTAATTGTAATTAATACTTAATTTACTAATTTAAGTGACGTGTGATTGAATTAATTTATCTATTTCAGCTTACTTCTTAAATTTGATTTTTTTCAAAACTATTTATTTAATTTCTTTATTGGAGTAAACCATTTTCTGAAAAATTTGAATTAAATAGATATGTAATTTCTTTAAATTGTTGACTTTAGTTCTATATTCTACTAATAGATCGTGCCAGCAGTAAACAGAATATATGCAAAGTCAAGTCAGAAGCAATTAAAAAGGATTTATATGGAATAGTGCATCATCAATGCGAAAATCGGAAAGTCAAGGTTACTCTCATGTAGTGGAGTGTCGATTTCACACTTTCCAGTTAAGTCACCCCTCCGATAAATTTCAGTGATATGCAATTCAATGATGCGATAATACCAATAGCCGGTCCGTTCATTTTTCAATCCATTCACAGATTTCTCCTTTTCTGTTTTGTTCGAGAGCTTCCATTGGACAGATCGTATCGATTGTTACTTTCCAGTGAAGTCACCTCTCCGGTAAATTTCAGTGATATCGTATCGATTGTCACTTTCTATCGTGATCCAAAACCTGTAATCGAAATATCACCAGTAAGATCGTATCAAGAATAGGGATGACGAATATTTTAAGAGCGGTTATTACGTAACCAATATCAAAAAGTCACAAATACAAGTGATCAATACTTTTCAAAGAGGGGTGTGATTCAAATCCTTGATACGATCTTACTGATGATATTTCGATTACAGGTTTTGGATCACGATAGAAAGTAAAAATCGATACGATATCACTGAAATTTACCGGAACGGTGACTTCACTGGAAAGTAACAATCGATACGATCTGTCCAATGGAAGCTCTCGAAAGAAATCTGTGATTGGATTGAAAAGTGAACGGACCGGTTATTGGAATTATCGTATCGTATCATTGAATTGCATATCACTGAAATTTATCGAAGCGGTGATTTCACCGGAAAGTGCGAGGCTTCACTGGAAAGTGCGAAGTCACCGCTCCACTTTACGGGAGTGACCGATATTCGTATTTGATGATGCACTATTCCATGCAGATCATTTTTAATTGCTGGTGACATGATTGACTTTGATTACATGTATTCTGTTTACTGCTGGCGCCATCTATTGGTAGAATATAGGACTAAAGTAAACATTTTTAAAGAAATGACATATATTTTTAACTCACCTTTTCCAGAAAATGGTTTACTCTAATAAATAAATTAAATAAATAGTTTTGAGAAAAAAATAAAATGTAAGAAGTAAGCTGAAACAGATAAATTGATTCAATCACACGTTACTTAAATTAGTAAATTAAGTATTAATTACAATTAATAAATTTTATATTTACTATTAAGTAATAATTTTTAATCAAAAATATGATTGAAATAACAGATATTTGGAACGCATATTTAAAAATAACAATAGCAATATTATTTGTTATTCAAAAAAATCATGGATTATGCATCTCTAAGCAAGGGTTTGAATCACACCCCTCTTTGAAAAGTAGTGATCACTTGTATTTGTGACTTTTTGATATTGGTTACGTAATAACCGCTCGTAAAATATTCGTCATCCTTAGTTGCCTCTGGTCGAAGTTGGGCCTCAACTGTCTTTCAACCTGTGATTTCAAACAACTCACGAGCAAAGCATTTGCAGATAAACTATCTCTCCATATTTTCCTTCAACACTTGAAATTTTTTGGGATGACAGCCTTTGTAGCTAAAAATCCCTAAATCCCCCTCATTCAAACAAACAAACAAACTATTGAACAGTGATCTAAGCATCTGCGCAGTGTTGCAGCAATTACTTTGCACAATAATGCAAATTTTTTGCTGTTTATGTTCGTCAAAACAGTATGGGTCGTCATAGATTAGGTTTCGGAAATGTTTTAATCGGTTCTGTATTGGGTATAGCATGTGGACTTTATGTTATGTATCCAGCCATACAAAGTTCTGTAGCGGAAAAAAAGAAGTTGGAAGCCAAAGTAGAAAAAGATTAAATTCATATTAGTGTGTATCACATGAAAAGTAGAAACTGGAAGCATTGCAAAACAGAAGTCTTCTCTATAAATTTGATTTTTTTGAAAGAAAATATTTGAATTTTTCTGTATTTTTTGTGAGAAATTGCCGGAACTCGTAAATTTTAAAAGCAGGATTTGTATATCTTTGGTAAGCATTTCTATTTTAGAAATTAATATTCCGGCTATTTTTATCAAAAAATTCAAACAATTAATTGAATATTTATTATTTGCCAAAATGAAATATTCAATTTTATAACATATGTAATCTAAATTTTTTCATTCCTGACGGTTTTTTTCAAAACAGTATTGATCATGTTTATTTAAAGCTGCATGGAGTTTTCTGCTCTTTATTTTAAGTTTCGCAGATGTTCGTTTTATATAAGCGTGTTAATGTTTTTTTAATTATATATAAATATACATTTTTTTTTATTGTGAATTGATTTTATTGAATATGGCCCTGAGACCAATTATATCTTTCTGAAAGCCCAAAATGTTTCAAGCTTTGCCCATCAATTAGCGAATTTTGGTGCTAAATCTGCTACACATATTTATATTGGTCTTTTTAAATACAAATGTAAGAAATTTTGTGCATTTTCACTCGTTACTGAAATGCGCCTTAATTAGATTTTTCAGAGCTCTAGTGGCAATTTTTTAAAATTAAAAATTTAGATCTTTTATAAGTTTATAATAAAAATGTTGTTAGTTCTTGGCAAGAAAAAATAAAAAATAAAATTGCTTATAAACTTTTTAAAATTTTAAGTCATGTTTTTTTTTTGGTGAAAGAGTTTCAGGTCCAGTTGAGTCCAATTCTAAAATTCACTAGAAGTGGATTTGGATATAGATTTATAAACCATTTGGAAATTATCATTTTTCATATACATAGAAAGTTATATATTGAATTGATCATTTTTCATTGTAATTTTTAAAAATACATGTGAAAGTTTACTAAGATATTAAAAAAACTTTTAAAAAACAAACAATGTATAATGTGAAATAATTTGTTTGGGCTTAAATTAGATATAGGTAATTTAGAATTGTGAAAATATAAGATATTGATGAGTAGAAGTCATATTATTAATGTTTAAATCATTGTTAGTAATCTTATTTCTAACTTAAAATTTTTATGGAAAAAAAAAGGACTAGAATTGTTACTTAATTTTAATTGTATATTTTAATTTTTTCCTCTAGTAAAATTTATTGATAATCTTATAGTATATTAAATAAGGAATATGGAAATTCATTGTAGATGAATGTGAAATAAATAATCTTCAAATAATAATAAGAATTTCAGAGGTAACCTTTCTTTATTTTGCCCTTTGATGGAATTTTCAAAATAATTGAAGCAAAATTATGTCAAAATGAATGCAGCACAAATTTTTTATATTATATTTGTTATATCATGGCCCTATTTGCATATTAAGTACATGTATACAAAAATTTAATTAGTTATTGTAGTTTGAAAGTCACTAACATATATTTGAATATACTAATAAATTTATAGTGAGATAAATTTTTATAGATTATTTTGTATTTCCATTTATACACATATATTATTGCATTTTTTTCCTTAACTGTTTATATATATATATACGTCACTTTCATTTTATTTTAGGAAAATATGTTTATATGTTCCAATTTTTATGATTGAGTAATACATTTGTTTTACATTTTGCATCTTAAACAGTGATTGAAACATCTGATACTGTACCATGACTGAAACAAACAATCCAAGAAAATCCTCTCATATACCTAATGATCTGTTAAATGATCTGAGCAGGTAAGTTGAAGTTGTATTTTGATCATTTTTAACCAAGACATTTTTATTATTAAATTTATATTTTTATTAAAAAAATCATTTCAGCCGTTTCATTATAAATGTCCCAGAAGAAGAGCGTGTGGATCTTATCCGTTTATGTTTTCAAATTGAACTAGCTCATTGGTTTTATTTGGACTTCTATTGTGAAGAAGATTCAAAACTCCCCAAAGTTGCTTTAAAAGACTTTATAAGAATTAGTATCCTTTATAATAATTATGTTAAAATGTTTTTAAAATTTTTTGTTGGATTATAAAGTTAGCAAAGATTTTTAGTTGTCAGACCTACAACAGTTTTATCAGATTTCATTTTTTGCTTTATTTTAATAATATTTATAGGTATTTTTTTATAATATGAAGAATTTTGGTAGTAATTTCTTTTTGATAATTTTATAAAGTTAAATATACTGACTAAATTAAATTTCAAATTAGATTTAAATTTATACTAAGAACTTTGAATTGTATTCAAATACGAAGCTGAAAATACTTTTCTTTCTTTCTTGCTATTGAGTAAAAGATTTCAATGCACTCTTTTATACTGATGAAGTTGTGTGTTTGAATATATTACATAATACCTATAATATAAATCCACCATCGCAATTTAGAATAATGTCTTGTCTCATCATATTCAGTCTAGCTTTATATTAAAAACAAGCTTCAATTTTTTTGATTGTTTAAAAAAATTGTTAGGTTTTAACTATTAATCATTTCGTATTTTATTTGGTACTTCATCTTTTTTTAAAATGATTATTTTTTATTATTTAATCTTTTTTGTTTAATTTTAAGTGAAGTGCATTATTGTTTAAAAAAGTAAGCTGTATTAAAAGTTTTAAGGAATCTCAGAAGACAAAAATTCTTTAAGTGCTCTAATTATATTTTAGTCATACAAAATAAGAAATTTTCTGGCAAATGAAGGGGGAAAAAATGTTTTAAACATGATTAGTTATAACAATAAAATTTCATATTATGTTGTTATGGTTTTTATAAACTATAATTGTTCATATAAAAAAAAGAACAAATATGCATGCAGATATATAAGCAGCATAAAAAAACATAGATATAGAAGGAAGTGAAACCATCTACAGTACTTAACAATTTTTTATGGATAAGTATTTTTAGTTAGATTTAAAAAATTAATATTGTAATAATGATCCTATTTGTATTATTGTGGCACCCATGAAACATTTTATACATCTTTTAAGATATGAATATAAATTGTAATTGATGGAATATTTTCATGAATTTTAAATCTACAGTTTGAATATCATTTACTATGATTTTATTCTTTTTTGTAATTAAAATTGCCTTGAAAGTATCTTATATGAAATCTAGAATTATTTCCTTAAAGTGATAATAGTTTTTGGACATATTCCATTCCTTCAGAAATATGGTACATCAGAAGTGGATAGTGTAATTTCAGACTGGCGAGAATATAAAAAGGCTGTTCCTACATTTGGAGCAATTTTACTGGATGAAGAATTAAAAAATGTAATTTTTTATGTAATTTTATAGGCTATTAATAACAATATTATGCATTAGGTTAATTTTCATTGCAATATCACCAACAATCTTTTAAAATCTTGTTTAAAGATGCTTAGTTTTGCAAAAAGAAAAAAAAAAAAAATTGAAAATCCTTATTTTATTATGTCTGGTTTGATGAAGCAGTCGTTTAGTTTTAAATGATAGCTTCTCGTGTAAGGAATGGTTTTACAGTGTGAACTACAATTTTATTGTTTTAGAAGTTTCTTTCATTTTATTGTTTAAAGTTCTGCAATTTGTTACTTCCATATAAATAAAAAAGGGTATTAAATATTTAATACTTTTAATATAATTATAAATAATATAAATTTAGTTTATCAAATTGTTTATATAAATGATTTATTATGCAATTATATTGTAAAATAATATGTTGTGCTTATGCAGTGTATTTTTACTCTAAAAAGTAGTGTATTTACCCAATCATCACTCATATTGTTATTGAAAAATATGGACATGAGATATATTCATTGGCAATATATTTAAAATGAGAATGGTTGCTTGGTTTTCAAAAAAATTTTTTAAAGGTATGTTGAAGAGATATTTACTTAGTTTTCAGATCAATACCAAGAATAAAATATTCATAGGATGAAAATAAAAAAATAAAATTTTTTCCTTTTATTGACTAATATTTAGAGTAATTATGCGTAATACTTGAGTATCTTGCTTAAAAAATGTGTGTCAGTTGGATTTTTAAGATGAAATTGGAAATATATATAATTTTGATTAACAAATATGTTTTTGATGCTTTGCATCATAATTTTTATATACTTACATCTAAGGATATTTAAATTTTTGTTTCTGTGTTCAAGATAAAATTAAAAATGGGAAAGTTTATGGAATTCATTTAAACTAATTTAGAAATCTTTCATATGTATTAACAAATATATTTTGTGGTGCTTTGCATCATAATTTTTATATATTGAAGTCTAAAGATATTTAAATTTTATTTTCTGTGTTCCAGATAAAATTAAAAATGGAAAGTTTAGGAAATTCATTTAAACTAATTTAGAAATCTTTTATATGTATTAGACTGTTACTTATTTTTAAAATTTTGAATTTTTTAAAATTGTTTAGTATTATATATATTCATGAATTTCTGTAATTATAAATGTAATTTTATAATTTGTAATATTATTAAATATAGTTATTGAAATATTCTGAATTTAACTGAGTATTTATATTTTTTAGTTCTTTTTTTGACTTTTTTTAATACTTAAAATGTTACTAATGTTTTCAGTTTTTAGTAATTGTTAGTTATGAAGTTTCTTGTTAGATTCCAATATAATATTACATTGCTTTATTATTGATTTTTATTATATTGAAGATTTTCTTCTAGGTTCTTTTAGTACAAAGTTTTGTATATAGAGCAAGCTGGGGCTTTCCAAAAGGAAAGGTTAATAAAGATGAGCTGCCACATCATTGTGCCATTAGAGAAGTAATTTTTTTAATTGTTTGTTCAACTGCTTAGGAATTTATTATTTTAATGAAGATTAATATTTGGAATTAAGTCTTTTCCAAATATTTAAATATTTATTTAATAATATGTTGCAGTCCCACAGGGTGGTGGGGCATCTTGTAATTGAGGATGAGAAGCTTCCAGTATAGGGGTTGGTTCTCGCCACCCTTGTGCGTACACGAAAAGATGGGGATCTGGCTCCTCCCATCAATGATGGGACATACTTCCTTAGGGAAGAGTTGTACCATGGCCGGTGATG
Source organism: Argiope bruennichi (assembly GCF_947563725.1). Classification (NCBI taxonomy): domain Eukaryota; kingdom Metazoa; phylum Arthropoda; class Arachnida; order Araneae; family Araneidae; genus Argiope; species Argiope bruennichi. The sequence goes on along the minus strand of NC_079152.1, from coordinate 62,632,174 downwards.
GTCCTAGGACTCAACTACAGTTCCCACCAGTGTTGCTTTTGCGGTGGTCCGGTCATTCAAATTTTTCCATGTGCCTTCCGGCAGGTCGGGATAGTCAGTTTGTGGTTTGTGATTACAATATGCTGAATAAGCTAAGCATTTACATAAGCTAAAGGTTTTTCCTCTTATATTTATATTCATAATTTTCCATAACAAATAAAAAAAAATTTGAAGGAAAAGTAAGTAATGGTATAGGTATAACTTCATAATAAATAGAACTACTTTTAGAGTGATGAATTCACAGTTACTTTAAAAATATTTCAATGCATTTTATAAAAGATGAAATTACTTCCAGATATTTTTTTACTATAACATATTTTCTAGGTATTATGGAGAATATCAATATTGTATTCCATGCATTTATTTTTGGGAACTTATGTCATTGAATTGGTTTTCGCATCTGTTTTTGCTTAATAGTGGCATTTTTTTGCAGATTGAAATGCTGATAATAGTACTGGGTGAATAAGGATAAAAAATTTTTATTATTTAATAAGATTTTTCGTCTAACATTTGTTTTTAAAATTTCGAATTGAAATAAAATTTAAATTGTAATTGGGATAATAGAGATTATATAAGATAAACTTAAAATATTTGGAATTCTAGCAAATTATGCAATATTTTCATTTATTAATAAGCTATTTTTGATGACTAATTGCTAGAAATTTCAGCTAAATAGTTTAAGTAACTTAGTCCTAATGGTTTCCTCAGCAAAATATTTTTAAATTTCAAATTTTTATTGGTATGTAACTTAAATTTAAAGCCTTATGTGTTTTGTTCATTGTGCTATGCATTTCTTTAATTTTCTGACTATATCTTTACATCCACTTATATCATGGGAAAGAACAGCACTTTTTAAAAAAAATTGTCGTTATTTGATTATAAAGTTAAACCTTAGTTGTAAATTTAATAAAATTTCAAAAATTTTATTCAAAGCATACCTTATATTGAAATGAACTCAGCAACAAGAAATAAATTAAATCTTCATTATTGATAATGGAACAAAAATGACAAAATGCCATATTAGCAGCAACAATGAAAATTATTTGAGCTTCCCTTCAAAAATGAAATATATTGTTGTAAAATATACTTAAAATATCTTTTAAAATTGATTAAAAATGGAAAATTTTAATATAGCAAAGAATTGTTATTTTTAATTGATAAATTTTAAAATGATGTAAAAATAATTTTTATGTTGTAATATTTTTGAAAGTTATTATTGAAAAGAGCTAAATGTTTGCTTACTTTTTAACTAGTTTGTATTTAAATGAAGATCACACACACACACACACAAAATGTTCCAAGATGCACATTCCCACCCTTTTATGTATATAAGAGCCCTTGGTAGCTGTTGGTCAAACTGTCTGACATGTAGAGTACCAGCATACACATTCATCTCTATTATTAGTATTGTTTATGCAACATGTTTATTGGTTTGCCTTAAGAGTTTATTCAAAATATATTCATTTTAGTATTACATAACAATGTGATTTTTAGTTTACAAGATTTTTAATTGAGCTTTCTTTGGTACATATTTGTGTAAAAATTTAAGATCATTTACTGAGCAGTTTTGATTTTTTTTAAGATATCCTAAAGAAAAACGTCATTCAGAGTTTCATAAATGTCATATCATTTTTTATTGTCATAGACATTACTATTGATTAAAATCTTTAATTTAACAAATTTTAGGTCCTTGAGGAAACTGGTTTTGATATTTCTGATTTAATTGACAAAGATGCCTATCTTGAACATTATTTTAATGACCAATTGATTAGATTATATATAATCACTGGTGTGCCAGTAGATGCAAAATTTTGTCCCAAAACAAGGAATGAAATAAAAGTAAGTTTATAATTTTTTTTTTTTTTTGAAAATTTAAGTTTTTGAATTTTAAAATATGAAATGTATAAACAATTTTAGAAATTTATCTCAATTCTTTCTAAATGTTACTGTATTAAAAATTTGACTTTTCTCATATTTTATCAAAGGGTTGCGAGTGGTTTTCTGTAAATCAGTTGCCAACTGGAAGGAAGGATCAGTTTAGTAAAACAAATTTGAGTGCAAACAGTTTTTTCATGGTTATACCTTTTGTGAAGTAAGTATAATTTAATATTCTACTTGGAAATTAATCTGGTGATAAATGGGTACTTGATTTCTAATTGTGTAGAATCCCTTTGATAAATTATTTACATTAGTGTCTACTTATTTTAAGAAATAATAAATTTTTTGTCATAAATAAAATGTTTGTCAGATATTTATTTTTTCATTCATATTCTCTAAAATAATATTACTCCTCCTTGTATAATTTAGCTTATTAAAAAGCAGATTTTCATGTAAATCATATTAAATGAAAATAATTAGAAATATTTGGAAAACTTGGCATGGTAGCTCTTATGTATTTATTGAATTCAGGGTTTAATTTATAAAATACTAGCTACTTTTGGCAACCAGTTTGCTCGCCTAGGTTATTGGGTTTTTAGTCTGTTAATAATATGGGATGCATTTCTTTAAAAAGCATTTCCCCTTGTCATTTGATGCAACTAAAACACATGAATTCAATTAAATTAGTTTACTGCAAATTACGGAATGTACACAATACAAGATAAAAACGGAAGTGTAATAATAAATGCAAGATAAAAGAATCACTAAACCACTGATTTAATGATTTGCAAAAGCATATGCGTGAATGTTTTGATGAAGAGTTTGAATTAAGTATAATATTAAATTAATTGAAAAATTGTGCGAAAATGAAATTTATATAATTAAAAAGGTAATTTTTTTTAGTTCTAAGATAATACAAAATGCATTTTTATAAGAAAATTGTTTTAAAAGATATGAGTATCAATTTCTGTTGGCAATTCATAACGATTATGGCTAGACTTAAGATTAATATATGAGCACCAAAATTGTAGCTTTTTGGAAAGATTTCTCATCAAATATAATTGTTCAATTTTTTATTGCAATTTTAAAAGTCGTTTGTTAGAATTTCTAGTATCACTCAGGATTGTAGAGTTTTACAAGGTTTTTTGGCCAATTGGCACGATTTTGACTTGCTTGTTGAGAAACCGTACATTAATCTTAAATCTTACCAAGATTACGTGTTTGGCAGTGGTTAAATCTGAATTTGTGCTTGATTAACTTTTTGGTTGAAGTCTATTTCTTGATTTCTTTTATATCTTCTTTCCTCTAACTCCTTTAATTAGCTAAGTGAAGCATTTGATTCAGTATAGCTGTAAAAATGTTTAAAGAATGAAGCAATCTGACTGATTGATTGAAATGGAATAAGAATGGCATTTTTTGGCAACAAAGGCTGCTATCCCCTAATTGCAGAAGAGTTCATTCAATAGATGTTAAAAAAATTCAAAGATTGGAGAAGAATCCAGAGATACTGCTTATTAGAAACAGCTTTTTGAATAAATGTTTCGAATGAAGATCAATATTAAGTTTTGCAAAAAGATTTGATCTATAATTTGTGTACTTGGAATAAAACAAGATATGTTCAATGTTATTTAAGTAGTCTGAAATTCGTATGATATTTTGTTTATATTTGACTGTTGCCATTTGACAATTAGTAGTAAGCTCGATTTCTGTGCCTACCATTATATATATATATATATATATATATATATATATATATATATATATATATATATATATATATATATATATAATATATATCTTTAGACTTTTAAGATATGCTATTTTCTTATTCTGATTGTGCATGAGAGCCTCCCTGATGGAATCAAGTAAAATGAAGTCACACTTGCATGCAAACGTAATTCTCCATGCAGTTAGAATAATCGCGGATCAATTTTTTATTTTCCATGTAAAATGTTCATTCCAATACTAAAATAAAATAGAATATTCAATTTCCATTATGTGATATGTCTAACAGCCTGTTAGGTTATTTAAAATATGTTAATTAGAAAATTAAAGAATAGTCAATATACTCTTTCAGCACATTGGATACATTGTTTATTGTCCTAGAAAATTTTGCTAATAAATTCTATAAAAAATATATGAAATAAAAAAAAAGCATGAATTAATAACATTTTGAAAGAATATAAAAGTATAAAGCAGAATCTTTATTCTGAAACTTTGATTGTTGAAAGAAAAAAATACTAAAATATTTGTAAAAACCATGAATATGATTTAAATTTCATTGTAATAATGAAAAGTATTGTGGCAAATATTATCTAAAAAATCTTTTAAAAAAAAGTTAAAATTTAGAAAAAAAATTGCACAATAATTAAACTGGTAACTTAAAAAAATAATTGGGATTAATTATTGAAATAGTGTAAATTCTATTGTATGATAATATTAGTGGAAATTATCTATAAACTGCCAAAAAGGTTTTTTATAAATTGAGGCTTTAAAAAATGATTCTGAGGTGGACATTCTCATCCTCCAAAATATATCTCAGCAATATTTGGTAATTTTAGGTCAATAACTTAACTTGTGGAGCACTAATGCACATGCATTCTTGAACAAGCAGTGTTCACACAATTTTTTTAATGTACTATATATTTGATGATGAATTTTAAAATAGAGTTAACAGTATTAGAAGCCATCTAATTCTAATTAGGTATTCATTTTCTTTAAAATTATGTAATGTGTGCAAATAAAATTACAACAGAATTAATTGAAGTCATCATCGTTATAGTTTTTAAATTTAATATTATGCAATTAAATTTCTTTCTACAGGCAGTTAAAGAAGTGGATTTCTGTAAAAAATACTCATTCCAATCAATCACCATATGAAAAAACATTTGAAATTGACAGGCATAACTCAAAACAGCAGCAGCAACTATATACTCAGACTAAGGTAAATTAAATCTATACTTAATGACTTTTCTTGTGTGTTATTTTTTTTTTTCAAAGATGAAGGTGCAAACCCTTTATTATTTTTTACTAGCTTATTTCAATATATGAATGACTTTAAATAGATCTCTGTATTCTATGAATATGTAGACATGGAAAATCATAAGTAAAAAAAATTAGCTTTTAGGTAATTGAGATTTTTATTAAATTTTAAAAAATACTAGAGACAATTATTAAAAAATGATTTTCAATAATTCCAAGAAAAGAAAATTTCAGCTACCATCAGTTATGCTTTTAATTTTATAAAAGTTTGAACTTTGAAAAAAGAGATTGGAAGAGAATACAGCTGATGAAAGCTTTCTAAATGTTGGAAATTAATTTGTTTATTCATATATACTGTTTCCTCCTTTTTATGATGTATGCAATAAACTTTTTATTGGCTGATACATCAGACCCAAATATGTACTTAAGATGTATTAAATCTCTTAGTGGCTAGTTGGTTTTCTATTCTTTTGCATTCATCACCTTTTCTTAAAGTAAAATAATGACTCGCAAGTTATTCATTTTCATTTAGTTTAATTGTCAACTGAATTGAAATGGATCATTTGTGGACCATTATTTCTTAAATTTTATTAAAAGGTTGTGGAAATTTGATTTCTGTTCTGAAATTTAATAATCAGTAATTTTTCTGCTTTCCATTGGTCAAGATCCTAGGAGGAATCAGATTCAGATTTTAGATAAAATACAATATGAATTTTCCACCTATTGTGACAACTTGTAGTCTGTTTTAACTTTCAATACTCTAAGATTTGAAGACTGTCATAATGGAATGAACCAAAATTCAGTGCCATTACTGAACCAAGCAATCGGGAATAGCCGGAAGAAATGTATGGGGTTTCCATTGATGAACCTTGGATGTTGATTATTTGTTGACAGAATCAAGCTGAAGATGGAAGTTTATACAAGATCAAAGAGATCTAAGTTCTAGTAGTGAATGGATAGCATGTTTGCATTAATTTATTAAGACATCAACAAATAGCATGGAACATTTGCAGTGTACAAAGTAAATTTAAAATCATTAATTTATTAAAAGACCAATTCAAGTGCACTTCTAGAGCTGATGAGATTTGATTACCAGATCAGCTTTTCTAAAGTTCAATTGTTTGTTTTTAAAAACAATGATATCATTATTTTTATAATAAGAATAAAGGGAGTAAACAAGCAATTAAAGGACACAATGCATCCATTTGATGCTATGTACAATATCTTTGAAACTATTAGGAATTCCCACAGGACTATCAAGATATAGCACAAATTTTATATTGATGACTCAATACTGATTGTAAATTTAATAAAATTGAAGTCAAATAGATCATGAATAAAATAAAAAATTTGAAAAAGGATTTTAGTAAAAAATTATGTAGTTTATGTAAAGTAAACTACATAAGTTTAGGAAAAAATAGTAGTTTTAGTAAAAAATTATGTGTATTAAAAATTATGTAGTTTGTATTTGTTAGCAATAAATGTAGCAACACAGAGTATTATTGCTGGTAATTTGAAAGGGAAGACTGTTAAAAATAAATTTATCGTCTAAATTTGAAAAAGAAATAGGCATGTGTTATGTTTGTAAACAAAAGTGTTATTTAAGAAGAAACTATAAATATTCTGATTCTTTTGGCTTGAATGCTTGTGACATTGAGGGTAATAAAATTATTGTTTTAGTAAAATTAATAAAAATTACATTTTTATTTTTAAAATATGTGTAAATGAAATAACTGGAAAATGTAATTGGATTTTTAGTACTATTGCAACATAATATTTTTGTAATAGTGCAAACTTGTTTAGTGGTTGTAGATTACAATAGATAAATCTGTCTTACTAATGTCTTTAACTATTGGCGGTTCATAAAGTCCTATAGAAGATGTTTATTGTTAACTTTTATGTCAAATTGAATGGTAAGAAACATTGTATAGCATTGAAAAATGTATTGTACATTGGTAAATTATGATAAAATATGTCACTTGAAGAACCAAATTTTAGCTTTAAATGCTTTGATGAAATTTTATGATTATACGAAATGGGAAAATAAGTTTATTTATATTGTTAATGAAAATTTTTCTGAAAATTAAAGTTTGATGCAATAGGTATACAGTTAACCGAGTCCAATAGGTTGAATAACAAATAATGATGCTTTATTCTTCACAAAAACATAAATATCCAGACAACAAAACACAGCTGAATTATATGCAAAAACAGGCACTCGGAGAGAGACTTTGCATGACTACTTATGTGTTTCAAATCATCTGTTCTTTATTTGCTTGAAATGGACTCAACTGCAGATTTGCTATTCGACTCAGTACTTTGACAGACTGACCGCTTTGTCTCTGGGTCTTTAATAATTCTTATAAGAAAGTAAGACAGCTTCTAAAAAAATTTCACAACTTTGCTCCTAATCAATATATTATCAAAATTCCAACCGTTTCTGGAAATCGATACTATCACTTAATTAATTTTTTTTTTGGTATAATGGCTGTGTGCCATTGATTCAGCATCCGCTCTGCATTCATCAGAGCTACATGCAAAATTGTCTTCCTTGCAGGAAATTTACTGCTTTGGTAAACAATATTACAAATTCATAACTATAAGTATGCATTATAAATGAATTTTAGAATATATATAAAGATGTAGACATATAGGTTCTAGACATTCGATTTAGTTGTTTTTGTTAATTTCACAGAATAAAAAAAATAAAAAATTGCAAAAAAAAAAAAAAAAAAAAAAAAAAAAAACCCTTCTTAAAAAGAAATTGTTTTTTTGAAATATGGAGAATACATAGTACATAAATGTCAATCAAATATAGTTTCTGTATGAAATTTCATTTTATTTTTTAAATGGAATTTAAACTGTGTGCTTGAATTGCAATTATTTTTTAGGGCAATGATATTAATATTTGTTTTTGAATAGAGAAAAAAGTTCTTTTAATTATGATTCTATCTGCTGACAAAATGGAAAAGGATTTCTATTGTTTCTTTCTGCCTTTTACATATTCTCATGATTTATTTATATTATTTTTTATTTTGTTAGAGTGAGTATGCAAGATATACTGAGAATACTTCCCCAGCAGAGACTCGTGGAGGCCGTCAACAACATAAATCTACCTACTCGCCTCCACCAAGAATGCTTCGTCAAAGAAACATTAAGCATGGAGGAGAAACTGAAAAGAAGAAAAATATTACTCAATCAGATGTAAGTTTATTTTACTATAGATACATATATTCAGAGTGTCCAAAGAAAGTGGAGCAAATGTTTATTTCCTTAATTGTTGCATTTAGATGTATATTTCCAATTACAAAGTATAATTAGATAAGGTGTTCAAGAGTATTGAACTTTGCTTTCTGTAGAAAAGGATAATAAATTATAAAGATTAAATTTTTACATGATTGACTAAGTGAAAAAAATGTCAGTGAACAAAATGTTTTCTTACACACTCATCTATAGACATTAAAATATATTTCTGTCTGTAAAATTTGCTGAGATATTAGAGAGCAAATTTATTGATTTTAAATTATTTTTACACGCTTCAGACTTGTATGTAAAAATAATGACTGGTGTTTGAGTAAATTTTTTGGAATAATATAACCTACCACAATAGTTTATTTAAAAGATGGGATCATAATGCATCTATTAACTTTCATTACATTTTACAAAATGATGTGATAAAACATCAATTGAATTGCATATAAAACTTGTTCAGATTGAATTCTTTTGACATCTATATAATGTTGCATTCTTTTAATATTACTTGTGTACATGTAATCCAGTTTATCATTTGTGATACCAAGGTATGTTTCTTGAATTCATCAGCAATAACCTGCTACATCTATAGGAAACATATTATGCACAGAAGAATGTCGGTAATAGATTTAAGAATATAGGAAGGTATTCAATAGGTCCTTGTAAGCCAATTCACTTATAAATAAAGAAGTTGGCCAGAAATTCTAATTAGAGAAATGTATGTTATATAATTATAAAAACACAAGAAGAAGTTTTATGGAATTACCTGCAAAATTGGTTCAGATATTTGCATTTTAAATTATGAACTTTCTATGACTTGAAAAAGGATTCATCTTAAAATTGAAAAATGTATTATCCAGTATTTTTCCGAGTTTGGCAATGGCAAAATGTGATATAAGCAATAAAGAAAACAAACAGAAATAATTTTTTTAAAAAATCTGAAAAACAGACTTAGGAGGTAGGGTGAAAATCTGAGGGGTGTGATCAGGAATGTGCATTGCATACTGGTTTACTTGATTGAATTCAAGTATGTATTGGGACCAATGGTGGTCTTTTTTAAATACATTTCTTTTCTTTTTTGTTAATCTGTATCTTTTCTTTTTTTTTTTTTTGTATGTACCACACTAAATAATGAGCATTTATTCGATGTTTTCAAATTTGTAGAAAATTTATCAGGATGAAATATTAGGTTGCAAACTTTCTTTCATGGTTGTATGGTGGAGAGGTTTTATTCTGATTGTTGCATGAAGGATGCCAGTTTGGATCCTCAGACCTTCCATTCCCCCTTCAGTGCATTTTTCAAATTATTTTTATTTATTTTCTTCATTCCATTTCCAAAGGAAATTTAATAATTTAAATTTTCTTTGTTAGGGAGTTTTAAAAACATAAAAGAAAAGGTAAAAAGGGAGGCTAAAAAATTTTTTTTTATGCTGTATAGATTTGCAAGAATTTATCTTTTTTCAAATGGTCGGAAGCAGTGAATGTTTTGTCATATTTATTTTTTTATTTATTTATTTCTTGCTAAACAGTTTTATTTTCTTTTTTCTTTTAGTGTTCTTTTTTCTATTATCATGTTTGTGCATTAAATGATTTATTCAAATACTTTTTCATTCCATACTTTGTAAGCCTGCCAACTTCAGTTGTCACTTTCATTACTAAGTGTTCTTGGTATTTGGAAAACATGTTATTTTTGTTTTTATGCAATATTGATTTGAGTTTTGTTTCTCCTTATTGGCACTGTTCAACTTTATTTGTATATTGTAGCTGTACAAATTATTTATTTTTCTATGATTTTGACTTTTTATGTTTATAAAAATATTTAATTTTTAATTACATTCATTCTGAAATTGGCCTTGCATTATAATTTTTTAAGAACATTAATAAAAGTTTGAATAGAAATATTATTAAAAAACTGAAGATGAATAAAGAATCCAAGTAGAAGACTTTTATTTGCTATTTCAATTAAAGATATCTTATTAAAAGACCGTATTGGATATCATATTCTAACACTCATTTTATCATTGGCAGTTTTGTGCCATTGTCTACTAAATCATTGTTTTAAACTTAATATACTAGTTAATAAAATTATTAGTACTTATTATTAATTTCTTTAACATAAGCCAGAATATGTGTCCATATTTAGGCCTCCGTAAATTGCAATTAAATCAATAAGTTTTTATTTGGTTTTTTAAAAGGCATTTTTATTATTTGGATTAAATTTGGATTACTCTTAATTAACATTTAACAACTTCTTATTTATACCTTTGCCGGCGTCCTGGCATATATAGGTAGCGCTATTCCCCATGATCTGGGCATCCCGGGTTCGAGTGCCAGTTCGTGCATGGTTGTTCTTCTGTGAGGTGTGTGAATGTGCTCACCTGTACAAAGGGGTTGTGTAAGCAAATGTGATGCATGAAGTAGCTAAGTCGTTCACTTGGCGCTACTGAAAAAACAAGAGATGCTCACTTGGCTTAAATCGCTGACAGATCTGTCAGCGGACTTGCAAAGTGCCATAAGTAACAACAACAACAATATTTATATCTTCAATTCATATTAAGATTGGTTTCTTTCTTTTTTGAATTATGTAGTTTAATATCCATTTGATTTACTTTGTAATCTGTCATTATTATTATTTTTAGCAAGTTATCTATAAAATTGTTGCATCTATCAGGAAGTATTGACTGTTTTAGTTTTGAATTTTTAGCTTGAGGAAATTTGAATACTAAATCAAATAAAAGGCTGTAACTCTGTTTAAATTGCAGTTTTTTTGTCTGCATTTCTTGAGGCAAACATAAGCATGTTAAGAGGAATTTTCTTAATATGATTATATTCTTTTGTGTCTTGTTCAGATTTTCCGGCAGTAATGTTCATAATTTGTATCAGAAGCAAGGGCAATAAATATGTAACTCAAAATTCTATTGGAGTAAATTCTTTGTTTAATTTTAAATTTCACTAATATACATTACATATAATGACAAATAACTACTTAAGACTCTACCATCAACATAGTAAGCATTCATTTCAGTAACTTTTGATTTTTTAATTCTAGTTCTAATTTTTTAAGCTGACATTTTTTATTGGATTCATCCTTTTTGTAATTTTAAAAATTTCTTTTATTATGCAGAATTTATTATTTGTAAGTGTGAGTCTTCATCACAAATATCATCTTAAGTAATTAAACTAATTAATTTTGAAACATGAACAATAGCTGCTGGAGTTATAAGTTACTAGTTTAATTCTTCGGTTAAATTTGGAAGATTGTTGTATCCTTAATGGATAAGTCATTTTGATACAAAAATATTACTCAAAAGTTTGCTTTCTGTCCCAAGATTTTGTTTTAAAAATTCTACAGCATCCATTTTATTTCTATTATCTGATTACCTAAAAAAAGGACGGGGGGGGGGGGAGAGATTTCCTTCATTTTCTTAACAAATTACCAATCTAAAAAGAGAACTTTGAAACCACTTAGCTCTGAAACAAATTAAGTAATTGTGCAACTAATTTCCCACTCACAGTTTATATGTTAAAGTTTGGCTTAACACATTTTAATATTCCAAATAGAAAATTCCCAAATCATTTCTCCAGTTTTGGGGGAATGAAATTAAGTTTGGCAAAAATTAAATTTATGTATAATGATAAAATGGTTCTACTTATAATGATATAGGCTGTCTAGGAATTTGATTATATATATATATATAAATAATAGAAATAAAATGGACAATGTATATATAATTTAATAATGTCTATCCGTTGTTTTACACACCTTTAGAATCATTTACTCCATTTGCACAGCATGCATGTATGGGATTGTTTCTTCCTGCTCATGTATTAATCTCAAAATCTAAATGTTTTTTAAGATTATGTGCTGAGAAGATTATGGTAACAAGCACAGTTATTTCTTAAGCTTTCATACTTTTGAGACAATCTTATATATAAAATGTTATGTCTTTTTATATAAGATTATATAAAAAGGAGTGTAATGTTTCTAATCTAAATATTTCTATGAAATTGATGAAAAATTTGCAGATTCATTGAAGTAGTGTAACAGCTTTCAGTGCCAAGTTAGTTTATTTTTACAAATATAAAAACCAAAGAATAAATCTTTCTTTAGGATGTTTAATAAGAAAAATTGATTACATTTCTGTTTAGTGAATTAAATGACCTTAAATTATTAATTAAATTAATAATTAACCTATTAACCTTTGAATTAATAATTAATCTATTATTAATGAAATTTTATGTAGAAATGCATTTGTAGCAGCAAATTATAAGGAGGGGGGGGGATATTGAAAAATAGTAAAATAGGGTTGTTTTAACCTACAAATCTCCTTTAAAATGTTAAAAATAATCAATATGTGTAGGTCTATCTAGATTTCTCTGCTTTGTTTAATTTATGGGATGTAAGCTATTTTATTTTGGATTATTTCACTTTAAAAAGTATTTTGTTATTCTCTATTATGATAGATACAAACTGGTGTTTGAGATATTCCAAAATATTCTTTTTATTAATAACTAAAATATTATTCAACATTTTTATATTATAAGCAAGAGTACTAATTTTGAGTGCATTTATTTGAATATCATTACGATGGAATGCCAGACTATAAATGTAATGAAAAGTGTTGTTAATATATATTTTTACTTTATTTATTTATTTATTTTGCAGGATAGAGGCTCAGCACATTCTAAACATCATAAAAAGGTTTCTGGAGGTTTGTTATTTTTTCTAAACTTTTTGAATTTTCCTGTGTGAATGTTTTTATGTTTGTAAATAGTTTTTTTTTCTTTGCATTTATTTTCAAATGAGGTATAAGACTTAAGACATAAGTTTATTAATAAAAAAAAATGATTTCAGTGTTTTGAGTTTGTTTTAAAAGCTTTCTTATGAAGGAAAAGAGATTTCTGTTTCATTTATTGCTAAATTATTTTATTTATTGAAATGTTTGATTTACAAAAACCAGTAATTCTTCTAACAAAACAGTTTGATTCTGAATGTCTGTACCTTGTTTCTTTGGATATTTTAATTTTTCAGCTGCCCATGTGAGAAACAATAATTGAGCCATCTTTCTTTATAAAACATTTTATTTCTAACAGTTTATATATTTTAGCATTTATCAATAATTTTTTTTATGCTGTATTATTACAATCCATTTCCTGAAATGGAAACCTTCAGTGCTTTCACAAATGTGCCGGTGGGTTTTGATTTAATTGAAATATGGAAGAGGAGATATTTATTTTTTTGTTTTTCAGTATTTAGAAACAGTAGTACAAGTTCTAAATTAAAACATAATAATGGAATACAAAGTGAAAAAGAATAACTAAAAGGAAGCATAAATAATTAAGAACTTTAGAAAGGCATTCTTCATATTCACTGCATTCTGTCCCTTTACTAAGTAAATTATCCAGAAAAGATTGTGCAACTTTCTAAAATAGTTATATTTGTTGGAATATAGGCTTAAAAGTTTGTGTTACTGAATGAAATATTTTTGATTCAATGATTTTTTTTCCAAATATTTTATTATATTTATTGTATATGCTATTATATCAATTATATTTGATAAGGCTTTGCTACTATAAAATATCTTTTTATTTATATTTTATTTTTGTTTAGATTAAGCTATGCAGTTATAAGGAAAACAAGGAACTTCAAAAAACGATCTTTTTATTCACAAAATTAAAATTTTTTATTTCAAATAAAAGCTTTTCGTCTTTAGAGATGGCATCAATGGTTATCTGCTCTACAATATCCTAAAGCTGTGAGAGATACTTCTAAATGAAACTTTGGCATAGACTCCAGCTTAAACAGTTGGAGTGATTTTGCCAGTTTGCAGATACTGCTACTCAATCAGAATGCTTTATGTTTATTGTTAACATTTACTTTAAAGTAATACTTTCTTTTGCTATGATAAGATGTTTCTCAAATTTGGTTGGTGACTAGATTGGTATTATTAGTATGATTAGTGAATAGCTAGTGACCAAATGCTGATATAAAAAATTTTGTATAACAACAACAAAAAAAAAAAAAACTTAATTTTTTTAGGTTTGGATGAAGTGTAATTTAATATGCATTTTGGTTTTTTATTACTTAATCTATGCTACTTTATGTTTTTTGTTATATTTATTTCATTGAGTTGACATGTAAGTTTTCAAGAATATTTCAGAACAGTAGGTAAATAAAAATCATTATGGCATTTTAAAGAAATGTGGATGTTACTATTAAAATTCCAATTTAATTGAGTATATTGAGCAAAAATTTACCTGCTATTCTTAAATTTAGATATTTTATAGGAAGAGCAAGGAAAAACTTATTGAAGGTTTTCATTTTAGCATGAGAAAATATTATTTACTGTGAATTAAAACATTACTTTTGTTTTTAGAAACCCCAAAATTTGAAAAAAATATAGCAAGTTCTAAGAAAACATTTTTGGCTACTGAAGATGGTTTTTATCCTGTTTCTAAGACATGGCTAAATTTTTCTCTGGATTGTGAAGCTGTAGTTGCAACATTTAATATTCATTTGAGGTAAGTATTATCAGAAATCACTTTTATTTCTGAAACATTTATTTTTTGCATTCATTGCAACAAGAATAAATTCATTAATAATAGAAGTTTTTTTTTTTTTTCTTGATATTCTATTTTAAAAAATTATATCTAAAGATATTGTTCCCAGTCTTTTTATCTCTGCATTTAGCTTTTAAAGGCAGCTGATGAAAATGCATAATATTACTTTACATTAATTTGAAATATCACATTCAAGCATGATATGTTATGCTTTTTTCCTTATTATTTCATTTGTAATCAGAGGAATTTTTCCATACAAAATCTAGAAGAAAATATAAATATTTCTTCAAATATTAAGCATTTAATTCTTCGTTAATTTTGTTTTAAGAAACTACTATATCATTACTGATTTTGTTTATTTGGCTTACCAGTTTTCTTTTCCTTAATTACTTTCTCTTAATTTATAGGAAAACATCCACCTCACCTAATGCATACAGCTTTTCATGACAATATTTCTCATAAAAATATACTTTATTACTTTCTGTATTTTCAAATTCATTCATGTATATTTTAGTCTTACATATGTTAGAAAAATAAAATTTTCTGAAATGTTTTGCTTATTGACGTTTTTCTCGTATATTAGTCACTACACTATAAAATTGGAAGACAGTTAAGGGATATTAAATTTATTCTATCTATTTGTGGTATATTATCAATAAAAAAAAGTAAAGTTAGTTAACTTAGCTAAAAGCTAATAACCTTTCCTGTTGAGCTTTAAAAAAAGAATTTCCATCCACTGTAATTTTTTTATGATATGAATTTGTTTTTGAAAATATTTTATACATAATAATAATTTTGTTATAATCTGGCTTTTATTATTTAATTTTGCTTATTTTTTTATTACATTTGTAAATAATAGTAAACAAATAACATGAAGTAATTAAACAAGATACATTTCTTTTCAATCAGTTTACTTTCTGTGTGAATTTATATTTCACTGTTGTTGAAATCACAAGAATTTTCAAAAGATTTACATAAAATATAGATATATTTTTAAAAATAATATTTGAATCACTCTAAGCTATACAATAATATTTTTAAAGAATGACTTAAAATGAACAATTAATAAAAAAAATTTGAGAAATTGAAATTAATTTTATAATGAATATTATTATATTTTTATTTTTATACATGACAAATATTTTAACATAGCCATCAAGTAAGAATTGACTAGAATTCTCTTTGTAAGTTTTACTTTCCTAAAAATTCAAATATTATGGAAATTAATTAAATAATAAAACTCATATTTAAAAAAAAAATGCTAACTTCTCAGGGAGTTTCAGATTTACCTATTTTATTAAGACATATTCAATTTGTTGTTTATAGAATTAAGTTGTAGAGAAAGCACAAATGAAAACTTTTAAAATTTGACTTGAATTTTTAATAAGCAGTATGTTTAAATTCAGATAAATTAATCATTATATGCTGCTAAAAGTAGATACAGAAATCTATATAAATTTCATTGTATTAAAAATTTTAATTCTAAATGATTGTTTAAATTCTTAAGATGCAAAAGTCAGGTCTGATCATTGAAAAGTCAGGTTGGAGTCAAACACAAGGTATTTCAAATTCTCAATTAAATAATTTGGAAATCTTTTCATTACTTTCAAATGCAATGAAATTCTTTACAATCAAAAATATTTTAAGTTTGGTTTATACATATATATATAATTGTTTAAAATAATTTTATTTTGTATATATTTTTCTTTAAAGTTTAATGTAATGTTTACAACTGGAACACAGCAAAGTTAACAAATATTATAAAAGAAAAAAGTTTGCTGGGTTGCAATTCTAATAGCTTTACATTTAGTATACATATTTTTTATTAAATTGATATTTTTAAACAAATAATTGATTTATTCTCATGTTACAAATCATCTGCTATAGCACATTATTATCAGTGGATGCCATTTGTGAATGAATTTCTTTTTGTAATGATCTACTCACAGATGCTTAAAATACATAAGCAATTGCATTCAAAATACTCAGAAAAACATTTTATATGGATATCTCTTCATGATGTTTTTTTAAAAAAATTATAACAAAACGATTGAAATAGTCGCTTATAATCAGTTTGGACTAGAAAAGTGAAAGATAGTTTAATTTTAAATGCATTTAGAAAATAAATTATTTTTTTGCTTTACCAGCCCATTTTGTTCATTTGAGTATAATTAATGTTTTCTAGCATATAAATATGACCCTCAAACATGTTCTTAAAAAAAGGAAATGCTGAATCGTTCTGGGGTACTTTTAAACACTAAGTTACTCTTGGTTAATTGGAAATCAACAGCCATTTCATAAAATATTACATTAAAGAGGGGTAATTTCCATTTCTTGAAAGTTTTGGTAGGTCTAGTTATTTCACAATTACTGACTAATGAAATTTTAAATAAGTAAGTAGCATTTAATTAATTTGCAGAAAAATGTAAAATTTACTTTGAAGTTCTTTAACACTTTTATTCATTATAATTTCTAGAAAATAGTTGAATTTTTATATATTAAGTTTTTTGTTCAAAACATGATAAGTAAATAACAGCAAACTGACTAGTAATACAAAAAATAGGGGGAAAAAAAAAAGAACACCAGAAAATTTTCAGAGTTTATACAGCTCCAGAAATTTTGTCTACACAATGTTTGGTTCCATGGCAAAAATAATATCTTATGCAACTTGAAAATCAAAACTATACTCAAGCTAGAGTTCAAGTGATTAGAAAACTAGTTTTAAAGAGTAGATTAATAAGAATATATATATATAATATATAGACAGAAAAAATTATTGGCCAGCAATGAACTATACTTTAAAAAATAATAATGTACACAGTTTTTCACAATATTAAATTTACAAAAAAAAAAAAACAATGCAAAATTAATTCAGAGCTCTATTAAAAAAATTTTTTAACGAAATAATAAAAAAATGAAACTTCTTAAACAATTTCAGTATTATAATACGAAATCTGCCATGGCTGTTGACTTGACAGTCAGCTAATCAATTGTAAAAAAAAAAAAAAAAAAAAAAAAACCCTTTATCCTTAAGCTTGAAAAGATTTTAAAAACCCTATAAAAATAACGTTTTAAAATTCAAAAACAAATTTTAATTATATTAAGTTTGTATATACTACCCTTTAAATCAAACGAGAGCATAGGATTAAATTACTCTGAAAATACTGTTGAAGAATGAGATCCCAGAAACTCCCTAAAGATGCAGGGCTGCGAGACATTTGTTTCTTGATAAACTGGCCTTGGCTGCCACATACTATTTATTTTAATAAAACTACAATAAAAAATTATCAAGTGAAATAAAAATCTTTTAATTCAGCAAATTCAATTTTTTTAAAAACTTCAGACTACATGGAAACATTGATAAATAAAAACAATGAAATTGGTTTGAATTTTGTCACAAGAATGAATGGCATTGTAATAAAATATGCTTAAATATTAATTTTGAAGTATTAATGTAAAGTTTAAAAAAAAGTATGTAAATGAAATAATTATAAATTGAAAAGGCAATGTGTTGAATTTTAAGATGGTATAAAATTCTTTTTTATATAATAATTTACTCTGAAGTTACTGCAGGAAAATGTCAAAATGCAGGTTAATTTGAATATCTAAGTTATCAGTATTCTATTATTCAATATTAGTCCTGATATTTAGTTAAAATTATGCTATCAATTTAGGAGATAGGGAATAAAATACCCAAAATATTGTATATTTGCATTTTATGTAGATGTACATACAATAAAAGAAATGATAAAAATTGGTGGATTTTTTCTTTTGGCAACTCTGTTATATCTGGAGAAATCGTATTTGCTCAAACTAATTTAAAAATTAATCAAAAATTATTTTGGATCTCACTGGAAGCTTAATTCTGTTCATAAAAATAAATTGATTATTTTTTTTATCACGTATATTTATCAAGAAAATTTACTTTTAAAAATTTACTATCTGTACAAAAATTTGATGATTCCTAAAAATTTTAAATGTGATATGTTTTTTTCTCATATCTTAAAACTTACACCATAGAGTGTTGTACAACACAAAAACTG
The DNA here is from genome assembly GCF_947563725.1 of Argiope bruennichi. Taxonomy (NCBI): domain Eukaryota; kingdom Metazoa; phylum Arthropoda; class Arachnida; order Araneae; family Araneidae; genus Argiope; species Argiope bruennichi. Next base: position 62,613,419 of record NC_079152.1, on the reverse strand, counting down.
TGCATTTTTTTAGTGTTGCTTCAACATAAAAGTATCTTAATACTTTCTCACAAGATATTGGAGAAACATCATGCTGTAGACAATTAAAAATTGAGTTTACATCATCAGTGGCTTCCATAACAAGGAAGATGCTGACTTTTCTTCATAACAACTACATTTTCTGACTTCATCACATGTAGTGCATATTGAACTTTAAAAATTAAGCATAAATTACAAAATTCATAACATTTTTGCTGCATACTGTCAGATTCTGTAGGTCACAAAAAGATTATTTGGTGCTATATGTTGCCCAAGAGTTTGATGATGCTAGGCTGACTAACATTGCCTAGATTAAGATATACAAAGTGCCCATTGGTGTTCTGAATTCTAATTATCCTTTGAGCAGTAACAACTGTATTCATGAAAGTGGTGTATAGGTATAATAAACTGACTATATGATGGAACCACTTATTGTGCTACCAAACTGCAAAATTCAGAATTAGCGTTTTCTATTTCGAAACAGTCGAGAAAGGGAGTGAAAGCTAACTGCGAAGTTATACGCAGAGGCGGCAGACATTTGCCGACGGGGAGGCAAGACAAAACCGCCAGGGGGGGCACAATATCTCTCATTTGGCTTCAAATAACTCATAATAATTAATTTTACATTTAATTAAAAGAAATCAAGTATTATTTAGCTTCTTTTTTATTCAGATACTGGTCCTTTCTTTCATTGTTAAAATTTTACAAAGGAATTTGTAAAAAGATGTTCTCAGTTTCTTTTAACGACCATCAAAAAATTGTCAATATTTGAGTCTATTTCATTATGAGACTGTTCAGATTTGATTTCTCTGATATCTAAAATTAGAAAAAATATGTTATATTCCATTCTAGATTGCAGAATATAGATAGAATCACAGATTGCGCCAGAATGACGTGTCATGCAAAATGAACAAATGCATGCATTTTATATCAGAAGCTATATAAAATAAATGTTAAAAGAAAAAGTTTTATAAAAGAAACTTTTTCAGAAATCTAAAATAAAAAAATATTCGATGTTTTAAACAAAAATCGATGTTCAGCATAGTTCCCCCTACCTAAAATATTTGTTAAAACAAGATTGCAGCAGCGAGCAGGAATTCAAATGTGTTTCGAATCCGAGGAGAATAAGTGCGCAACAAAAATGCAACAAATTATATTTAATACAACACAACATTTATTATAGTTCTGACACGATCAATATAGATTGCGGAAAAGATGCAATGATGTCGTTTCTTAAGAATACTGGAGGTAATATTTTGTAAATATATGTACAAACTTACTATTTTATGTAAGATGTGAAAAATATTCTTATGATGAAAAAATTGACTGCTTAAACATTAGATCCTCCATGTATTTATTTTTCAATATATATTTAGGCTTAAAAGACCAATGAATTTTACTAAGAAACAATTAGATCTTGAATATGAAATCCCCTGTCTTCATTTTTAGAAATGCGTTCTTATGACTAAGTACTTTCTTAATTCAAAGTTATTGCAAGCTAATATTCCTCCCAAAAAGTGAGTTTTATCCCCTCAATTGCATGCATTGGCTTTTCTTAACCCTTTTATCTAAAATGACGAGCCTGATTCGCTATGGAATTACTACATTTTTAACTGTAAATCTGCAATTAAGGGAAAGTATTAAGTAATTTAAAATGCAAAAATCACTTGAAAAAGCATCATTACCCCAAATGCCCTTATATTATTCTAGGGATTAAACAACAATTACTATCCCAAATAAGATCTGCCATGTAATTAGGAAGTTAAGTAAATTCGTATGTCAAGGAGTTAATATTGTAACATTCCTCGTTTCCCAGTACTGATAAGACATTTACAGCCAGCTGTATCGTCGCTGTTACTTACTAAACTCCCCGAGATAGCCACATGGTGGATCTTTTTACCTGGGTGGTCTCGCATCTGTTCATTAGCGACTACAATGAAAGACCACATGTGGAATTCCTCGTCCAAGAGGTATTGATAGTACCTTCAAAGAGAAAGTGGTGTCCAGACATCTGGATGTTAGATGTTTCTCTTTGTGAAAGGACCTTCCCACGACCCACTGGCGCCGCTGAGAGAGCATATTGATGAACCCCGATTGGCCGAAAGAGAGCTCAAATGACCAATGTAAATTAAGAGGCGGAGGTTGTCACCGAAATAAAGTGTAATTTTTTTTTTTTTTTTTTTTTTTTTTTGAGGAGGAGAGAAGAAACGAATTGCAGGAGACTGTTGGATTACGGTCTCAAGTTCGGAGTCTGAGAAACTACCCCTGGAGTGGTCGTGTTGACGTGATGGAGAACAGAGTTTCAAGAAAACCTTCGTTTTTGACTGTTGTATCTCCTACTACAGGTGTAAATAGCTATTTATTTAACCAAGATTAGAACAAGTTGTTCTTTGTATTTATAGGGCTGTAAAATAAAGAATTGTCTAGAAATTCTGCTTCGTTATTTGATCAGTCTAGATCAGGACATTACAATATGTTATATATGAATATTCTATGAATAACAATTTTAATCCTACTTTTATCAAGACATCATTATATAAAGGGTGTTAAAAATTTAAATCATTGCTGCAAATAGTAATTGAAAGAAGAAGAAAAAAAAAAAAAAAAAAGCTACGTTCCCCGATTTTATAGTCATAATATTGAATGAAGAATTTGAATAATTTAGAAAGTAATTTATTAAACAAATTTAGTGTATACTTGGTTAAACTCTTTTAGTGTAGCTAAAAACTACCATACCACAAATATATATATATTGTCGTCAATTGTAGTCTGTAATACTTTTTTAGTGCAATAATTGTAGCTTGAATATTAGATTGCGAAAGAAAACAGATATTTTACTGTTAAATAAACTTAATTTGCAATTGTACAATTTACTTACTTTAGTAATTTATAATGAAGCCACATAATTTCGCTACAGTAAAGTAACTTTTTTTAGCATGCATATGCATAACCGTGTCAAAAAAAAGTGTTGGATTAAATTTTGTTTAACCATTAACTAGATTTTAGTCAGGCAATCTCATAGTGAAATGAATAAAATAAATTTACCAATTCGTTACCGAGGAAGTAACAATTAGATGAATAAGACGACGATTAACTTTAGAACTTGAATTTGAATGATGAATTATGGAAAGCAACTCTTTCGTCCTATTCATGAATAATATAAAAGCTTCAATTTCTCTAATAATTCCACTGGCAGGTAATCGAAGTGCTCTGTGAAAATATTTTTTTCCCCATAATCTATGATAAAATCTTAACTAAAGGGAAAAAGATTAGTCGAGAAAAATGTGACGTCTTATTCACTTGCCAGCTTATTGATTATTCTGCTAAATATAATATAAGGTATATGCTGAATGGACATTATAACATTTAAATTAGATGATTGAGAATTTGGACTTAACGTTGTCCATCGCATTGAAGTCTTAGTCGACCGATTAAATTTTTTTTGGCAAAATGCGACATATTTTATGTCTTATTCACATGTCATCTTGTCGGTTATATATTGCCAAAAGTAGTGAAAATCAAAGCTTGATGAACGGCATTTGAATCAAATGTCTGAAAATCTGCAGGTATAGTCTTCGACATTCCTCACATTCAGTTCACAGTTGGCCGCCTTAAAATTGTCGGCAGAATGCGATATTCAGTCGGATATATTGCCAGAACTAGTGCAAATTATAAGTTAAATGAACGACATTTCAATCAAATGTCTGAAAATCTGCAGACTCAACATTTTCGACACTCACCGCATCGAGTTCATAGTCGGCCGATCAAAAATTGCCAACAAAATGATCCTATCACCTTGTCGATATCTTATTCATTTGTTAGCTTGTCGGTTATATGTCAAAAGTAGTACAAATTTAAGCTGAATGAACGACATTTGATCAGATATCTGAAAATCTTCGAACACCATCTTTGACACCCATTGTATTCAGTTCTTAGTTGGTCTATCAAAAATTGTCCACAAAATATTGACCTACCATTCTATCGATTATTTTGCCAAATATAGTGAAAACACTTTAATCGTTACTGGAATATTTCGACTGTTTTTAATATATTAACCTCAAGGCGGTTTTTAAATAATCATATTCGATAATGGGCAGCTCTCTACAACCATCCTGAAGTAGTAAACACTTTTATCGACGAAACTTTGAAACCTCTCGCCGACGGGGGGGGGGGGCAAGACGCTGCCAGCAGGGGGCAATTGGCCCCTTTTTTCTCCTACTACCACCGCCTCTGTAATGAATTGAGAGATATCTAAAATATAGAATTTCATTAAAATTTCGAGATCGAATCGTTGGACATTTATGAAGGACTCTAAATTATAGAAAGTATATATAAGTATATATATATAATTAAAGTTTCTAAATAATGAAACTTTACAGGTGCTTTGTTCTTTTTTCCATCTGAATAATAATATGGTGACTAAAATATGTGATTCATTCCGTTCTGCTGCACGGACTACTGATTTTCTTAAGTGTTCTTAATGGTGGATTCACCGACAGAAGACTCATCGATGCTAATCTAATCGGATTAATATTTTCCGAAATATCACCTCATTTCCGAGTTCTATTGCCTTACTTACGAGATAAAATATTGTAATGGTTTATGTCATGGAAAATTGTAAGAAAAAGATAGAGGAAACATTGCTTTGATGCGATCTTCATCTTTAAAAGAAACTTTAACTCCATGTAAATCTATCTCACGTTGTTTTGATTTAGATTATTATTATTTACTTTCTCTTATACGAAACATCAAAAGAAGAGATATTAAAATCGTCACAAAAAAGATTCCCCCGAGAGATTGTTCCGGTCTTTAGTAAAGTAAATAGTAAGTAAGTTTGTAGTAAATTGGACCAACTGAGCTCTGCTCAAATAAGCGATCTCCTCATACGCATACTTACATAAAACGGCATTCAGGGTAAATGATAAAACAGCCACAGTTACAGTTTTTTATTTTCTCGTATACGTGTTAAAGTATTGTAATCATCAAAACAAATTCAAACTCGAGATTTAGGCGAATCTAAATGTTTTAGACCTCTATGAATTCGAAAAATTCCATTTTTGGAAAATGTCCGTCTATCTGTGACAAAGACAACACAAAAACGTTTTGAGCTAGAAGAATGAAATTTAATTTAGGTCTTTATACCAAATAAATTTCTATCTAATTTTAAGTTAGAGGAAGATCTAAGTTAACACGACAGCTACAAAAAGAAAAAAGCTAGAAAAATAAAATTCGGTGCATGCATTTAATGTCTGTAGAGTAGACATGTATCAAAGTTTCAGCCAAATCGACAAGGGTCTGTCCATCTGTATTTTCAGATATATGTAAACGCAATAGCTCAAAAGCGGAATGATTTAAATATATCGAATTTGATCGGCAATTTGTAGTTACAAGTGTAGTTTTGTGTCAAATTTTTGTTTCATTCGGTTCGAAAAAACGAATCTAAAATACAAACACGATTTTTAGACGCTATTAACCACATGGTTAATCACTAAAAAACTCGCCAAGAATAAAATTCGCCAATTCAATGCTAAATTCAGGCCAAAGGTTAATTTTCCGTGACTATTATAACCGCAATTTCGTGACTATTATAACCAAGTCAAAATTGCAGAATTTTTGTAGATTTTTATTTTTTCGTTTAAAAATTGATAATTTATCATAAATAAATTCCAACATTTTTTTGCTCTTTCTTCTTTTTAATAAGAGTTTTTTTTTATAGTTTTCCAAATTTAGATATGTTGACCTACTTTTTTTTTAATTTAACAATGGTTCCTTGTGTAAATATCCATCGTTTTAATACGATACACAGTGTAAAAGAAAAATGCAGGGACGCTAAAACGGTAATTTATAGCAAAGCATGGAATGCCTGAATTTATCTTATGAAATTGTGGCAAACATAAATCCGTGCCTTTCTACGCATGCGCTGCCTATTGGCCGTCTTATAACTGGTCTAATGCAAACCTGGTATGAGAAAAATTTAATATTCACTCTTATTTTCTTGAATTACAAATGTATTAACTTTTAAAAAATAAAAAAAAAGAGTTGTTTTTTTATCACTTATTCAATTTCTGAAGATAATACAAAATTGATTCAGTATTAGAATTCTAAATCTTTATTTTCATAAAAGTTAGACATTATTCACTTTCAAAATAGTTTATAAGTAACAGTACGAAATAATTTAGTCATTTCTAATTCGCCGGTGATGTAATATATTGCTTCAGGAAAAATAACAGATGTGGTAAAAGCAGATGATTTGCAATCACATCGATTAATTTTAATTTTTCATTAGAAACAAATGTCTATGTTAATAATCTCAACATTGTGAAAAGAATTTTATCAAATATGATTAAATGACCACCTCCTTCAAAGTTGTGAAACAACTGGTGAACATCGCAAAGGATTTTGTGAAAAATGCGACTTATACCTGTAGTGAAGTTTTACTGAAGGTAAATATTAGCTGGTGTGCCGCCATATGCCAGTATTCTATGAAGAGGATAATGATAAAATATTGATACTTTTTGGAAGTTACCATATTCTTTAGTTTCCTGTCAATTCCTTTGGCCATTACAATGAAGACTTTATATTATTCAAGACGGTATGTTACAATGTCTATGCAATATGACCTTCAAGGCGATGACATTGGAATTTTTCTTCTTGGTTTCGGAACTGGTCTTATCATGATTTCATGCATTGCTTACACATATGTAAATCTTGAAAGTATCATAGGTTCTATATAATATAAGTATAATAACGAGAAATAATTAATCTGTAATTTAGATAATATAAGAGAAACTATCGATAATGAGAGGATGATTTTTGTATATACGCGTATAATGATGATAAATAAGTTGTAACAAACAACGGCATGTGTTTTTTTTCCAACTATTAAGGATACAAAGGTATGGATTTTTAAGAAATTCTCCTCTGAAATGCATTGTTCATTATAAACGTTAAAAGATCCAAAAAAGGGCCAAATGGAGTCGCGCAATCTTCATCATTCAATCATTGACGACAACGAATTATCGCCAATCCCACACAGTCAATTGCTGTTGTTTCTAATGGCACAAGGGCCAAGAGAGAACAACTTTAGCTACACACACGTCACAACCCTATTTTACGGGCGGACTTCATTCACTCAACCACAGATCGTAATTTAGACCTGAATCAGAGAACGATCACCCCTGATCCAGTACCCCCAGTGGTATTACTCTCGACATGGAGGACTTTGTGACCACGACAGATTTAACGCGCGTCAGCCACCAAGCACGCGGGGAATCTTCGGCCGGCGGGGTTCGAACTCGCAACCCAAGAGATGCGAATCCAATGCCCTACCAACCAGGCTATCCCGGCCACACAGCTAATGAAATAAGTACCAATATATAATTCAAAATCAGTTTTTTGAATAATTATATACAATTCTCATTTGCCCTATTTAAATATTGTTATTTTAATTAATTGTTAGTGTACTAAGAATAAAAGATGACAATGTGTTCTCTAATAGCAGAAAAAATATAGAGATACTTCAGATTAGTATTCAATTTCTCGCCAAACACAATAGAATCGTTCCAATCTACCAAAAACTTGTCAAACTTCGGATTGATGGTAATAGTTACAATATATGGCGAGAAATATGTATTTTAGGATTGCATTAAAAATTACATATTTGGCGAAAAATCGTCCTCAAAAATTCGACATTGGTATTAATTCAAAGGATATTAAGTCGGACTTCCCCTTTGGTGTTTTTGACTTTCTAAAGTAAACTATATTTGAAATCTAATTCACTCAAAGATCATTTGACTATTCTTACTTCCGTTAGCAAAATTTCTACGAGTAATATATATTTAAAAATTGCTTCAAAAGCGTCTGTGAATTTTTATACAATAATTCGTGAGTATAATGATTGTTTTGATGTGATGAGCATACAGGTTGTTTTGTTTTGGTATTAAAGCTACTTGAGTGAATATTCGAAACCAATTTTGGATTATAAATGGTTGAACATACTTTAAAAAAGATTATTAAAAATCTATTAATTAATTGTCTTATGGTAGGTGCAAAAGGTAAAAACCAAACTGGTATTTTTCCGTTAGCCGACGCCAGCGAAAAATCGCCAAATAATGTAGAATTCCGCCAAATTTGCGTTTGGTTCACAATTGGCGACATTTGCGTCCGGCTAACGGAAAAGTACCAAACTAAATAATGGCAGATTTAACAATGACAAGAATAATCATTTCTAGAGTGTTTGTGATCCATTTAATATCAAATTGTCTGGTAGAATTAAAAATATATATAAATGTTATGTTTGCGTCTTTATATGTTTCGTAATCTTCATTTAGAAATAGTCAATAGTTTAAATACAGATACTTTTATTGGTGCATTGAAATGATTTATCTCTTAGAGATAGACCAACTGACATTTTCAATGATAACGGAACAAATTTCGTAGGATTCACCAATGAATGACCCAAAATTTTAAAGACTTTATTTAATAAAAAATGTAGAAAAATTAGTGGAATTTCTTGATTCAGAGAATATTAAAAGGCATTTTAACTCTCTGGTCGCACCTGATTTTGATGGTTTATGGGAAGCTGGGGTCAAATCGTTGAAGTTTCATCTTAAGAGGGTCGTAGGAAATATTTTATACCCTGATTTCTTAAGTAGAAACTGTGCTGAATTCACGTCTTCTGTTACGTGACCGAATGATGATTTGGCACTTAAATCGCAACCTTTTTTGGCTATCTCATCATTAACATCTTTGCTTGAATATGATTTGGTAGAAATTCCAATGAGTAGATTTAATAGATGGTAATGAGTGAAAAAACTCGCACAAACATTTTGGAGATAATGGTCGTCAGATTATTTGAATCGTATCCAATCGAACCCGAAATGGTGAAAGAGTCAGAAAATTCAAAGTGAATGAAATAGTTTTGATAGAGGATTATAATAATTTAAAATTAAAACGTACAGAAGTTATTTATATTACCTTAGTGCATTTAAAAAAAAATTAGGTATTATGCATTGTTTTTTGTAAATAAACTCAACTAAAATTTATAATTGTGTACTAATATTAATACATTGGAAAATTTATAAATTTGTCGGACAGTCTCTATGTTGTGTTATGCCGGGCCACCATTATTTTCATAGCTCTGCAGTCGCTGACGGATCTTTGTATATGTGATGCCAGGAAAAAAGTGTAGAGTTGTAAGGAGAGAGCAGCTTGGAGGTAAACAAATGTGAAGAAATTACCATCCCTTTGCTGTGTATTTATTATTAACTATGACCATGAAGTTCCATACAGAGTTCTGACAAAGGTGAAAAATCTCAGCGACCTATGTTTCAAGCAAAACAGTATTCAATTCCCAGAATACAATCTAAGAGAATGCATTGCCCAATACTCTCTGTGTGTGTGGTGGGTGGCACACGCATAAATCACAAAGTCCTCCATGTCGAGAGTAATACTGTATCAGGGGTGATCGTTCTCTAATTCAGGTCTAAATTACGATCTGTGGATGAGTGAATGAAATGCATGAATGAAGTCCACCCCGTAAAAAGGGTTGTGACGTGTGTGTATCTAAGTCGTACTCTTGGCCCTAGATGGCACTACTGAAAAAACAAGAGACGCACCCTTAGCTTAAAATCACTGATTTCTAAAGTCTTTCTTAATCCCTTCGTATACAATGACGAGTCTGATTCACTATGGAATTACAAAATTTTTAAGTTTAAATCTGCAATTAAGGGAAAATAGTAAGCAATTTAAAATGCAAAAATCACTTAAAAACGCATCATTACCTCAAATTCCCTTATATTATTCTAGGGATTAAAATAACAATAATTATCTGAAATAAGATCTATCATCTAATTAGGAAGTTAAGTAAATTCGTATGTCAAGGGGTTATATATGAATATTCTACGAATAACAATTTTAACCCTCCTTTTATCATCTTTATATAAAGTGTGTTAAAAATTTAGAAACATCTGAAATCATATAGTTTTTGTTGCAAATAGTAATTGAAAGAAAAAAAAAGATACGTTCCACGATTACATAGTCATAATATTGAATGCAGAGTTTGAATAATTTCAGAAGTAATTTATTTAACAAATTTAGTGCATACTTGGTTAAACTCTTTTAGTGTACCTAAAAAACTACCATATCACACTTTTTTTTTCTTTTTTGTCGTCAGTTGTAGTCGGCAATACCTTTTTAGGGTAATAATTGTAGATTGATGAATTAAATTGCGAAAGAAAACAGATATTTTAGCGTAAATAAACTTAATTTGCAATTGTACAATTTACTACTTCAGTAATTTATAATGAAGCCCCATAATTTCGATACAGTAAAGTAACTTTTTTTAGCTTGTATATGCACAACCGTGTAAAAAAAAAAAAGAGTATTTGATTAAATTTAATTTAACCATTAATTAGGTTTTAGTGAGGCAATTCTCATATTGAAATGAATAAAACAAATTTACCAGTTCGTTACCGAGGAAGTAACAATTAGATGAATAAGACGACGATTAATTTTAGAACTTGAATGATGAATTATGGAAAACGACTCTATCGTCCTATTCATGAATAATATAAAAGTTTAATTTCTCTAATAATTCCACTGGCAGGTATTCGAAGTGCTCGATGAAAATAATTTTTTTCCCATAATCTATGATAAAATCTTATCCGAAGGGAAAAAGATTAGTCGAGAAAAATGTGACGTCTTACTCACTTGCTAGCTTATTGATTATTTTGATAAATATAATATAAAGTATATGCTGAATGAACATTATAACATTTAAATCAGATGACTGAGAATTTGGACTTAATGCCGTCGATATCCATCGCGTTGAAGTCTTGGCCGACCGATAAAACTTTTTGGCAAAATGTGATATATTTTATATCTTCTTCACATGTCACCTTGTCGGTTATATTGCCAAAAGTTGTAAAAATTAAAAACTTGATGAACGACATTTGAATCAAATGTCTGAAAATCTGCAGGTATAGTCTTTGATATTCATCTCATTCAGTTCACGGTCGGCTGCCTTAAAATTGTCGGCAGAATGCGATATCTTATTAAGTCGAATATATTTCCAGAACAAATTATAAGTTAAATGAACGATTTTTTAATTAAATTTCTGAAAATCTGCAGACTTAACGTTTTCGACACTCACCGCATTGCGTTCATAGTCGGCTGATCAAAAATTGCCAACAAAATGAGCTTATCACCTTGTTGATATCTTATTCACTTGTTAGCTTGTCAGTTATACGTCAAAAGTAGTACAAATTATAAGCTGAATGAACGACATTTGATCAGATGTCTGAAATTCTGCGAACTTAACATCTTCGACATCCATTGCATTCAGTTCATAGTTGGTCTATCAAAAATTGTCTCCATAAAATGCATCATATTATTGACTTACCACTCTATAGATTATTTTGCCAAATATAGTCAAAACACCTCAATCGTTACTTGGATATTCCGACTGTTTGCAATATATTAACTTCAAGGCTGTTTTTAAATAAACATATTCGATAATGCCCATCTCTCTACAAACATCTTGAAGTAGTAAATACTTTTACCGACGAAACTCTGAATTCCTCACCGACAGGGGGGCGATTGCCTCCCTGCTATCGCCGCCTCTGGTTATACAGCATCATCAATAATAGCAGGAATAAGAAATTTTGTGCAAAATAATGTTAAGAATAGAACATATAAAAAGCACATTTGTAGCGATTTGCAAAACTGTGAGATCATGACGGGTGAAAGAGTGAAGCGCTCACATGTTATTAGCCTCATTCATCCTTCCATTTGCTACAATGCACATCTTGGAAGTTTCAGACCGCAATACTTGGTCACGTGCAAGACTGCAACACATTAGATGATATCAATGATTAACACATTTTTGCAGATTCAGCAACTTTGATGGAAATAATTTTTCAGCACCTGTATATGAATTTTTTTTTGTAATTACGCGTTGCACTTCTCAGTATCATGAATGCAGGAATATTGGCTGGATTTCTTAAGTAATTCACGATAAAGTTTGAATGTGCATAACTTTGCACAAAATCCCTTGCTAATGATGCTGGCAAAAAACCTTAATCAGATGACCCCCAAATTAGTTCGGAATTTTCCAAACGCAGTTTTTTGAAAACTACAAAAATCCTGAAGTTACAATTTCAGAATTATGATCAAACAAACGCGCATTTTATAGGTTTTCTTCTGGTATTAATGTTAATAAGATACCTTTTTGTACCAAGTTGATGATTCTCTATAACTTTGTAATTTGCTTGTACATGTTTCAAAAAATAAAAAAGGATAACGATTTTTTTCCACAAGACATTAGGCCACGTTATTACTCTCAGCCATGACTTTTATGACTATAGCTATTGAGGTGCGGTTTATTATTTTAGTAAGCACACTGTATATATATGCAGTGCAATAGCATTAATGTGACTACTGTCTAAATTTGACATTGAAATGAAATAATTAATTACAGAAAGAAGGCAGTAAAACTAGCAATGGAAACTATGTGAAGGCTGTCGGTGATAAGTAGAAACATTGCAATTATTGGAGTAATCTATCGAATGCCTGAAAGGTCATCATATATGACCTACGCCAGCCCACGGAAATTTTGTATGATCGGATCCCCACGACAGCACAGATGAGAACTATAGTTATGTTCTAAAGGCCATCAATGCCACAGTACAACCACTCCCGCAGGGGGCACGTCCGTCATTGGTAAGGAATAGCCAGCTTCACATCATATCAGTACCCATCAGGCGGCGAGAACGAACCACCATAATGGAAGTTTCTTATCCACATATTTAAGGTGCTCTCGAGGGGATAAATAAAAGAACACTGTGCGATATCCCGACGTAACCAGAGGCCATGCGGGGAACTTGATGAGGCCGCCGAAGAGAAACCCAACCTAGCACGGAGGAACAAGATACACTTGATGAAGTTGAACTCATGCAAAAAATAAAGAACTTTCTAGAGAAAACGCATATTGGTACAGAAAAAGAATAGGGGAAAGAATTGGAATTACATTGTATACTAAGTTGTAAAATATTAGGAAATCTAAAAGAGCATGATTATTGGTTTCCAAACCAAGAAAGACAAGAGTTTTCAAATAAACTAATTTTGTGAATGGCTCGCCTTTCACAATGTTGTGCACTGCAAAATGATATTATAGTGGTGTGACAAGTGTCACAGTTGGCAAAGGGGAACAATGATTGCAGAGATGCATTTGGATGAACAGATGTGTAAAAGTTGACCATCTGAACACCTAGAAGAAACAAGCAGACAACTACTCATTCACTGGCGAATATTGGAATTAACATTACAGTATTACAATTAAAGAAAGCCGCATGGTATCCTTTTTCAGTGAATCACATTTTATACTACACTAGACAGCAAGCATAGACACTGGATGTCAGAAAGCAAATATGCTGCAACAATTGTCTGGAGGAGACAGTGAAAATATTTTTGTTGTATTTGCTTGGTGCATTGATCATTGTGGAAAGCACCATGGAAAATGCTTTTCCCTTGTAGACTATGTCCAACCCCCTACATGCAATTTGATTTTCCTCAACAATCTAGCATCTCATACAATTAGCAGTGTATATGTCCAATTCAGAAAGCACCAGGATGAGTTAACATTTTCCCTAGCTCTTTAATTCCTAGAGCTTAAAACCAATCAAGAATTTGCGAGACATCTTTGATACAATTGTTTGGCCTCTGGATTCTCAACTATGCAACTGAGGGTAGCTGGCCATGAAACTTGAATTGGTATGCTTCACATTCCAATAAAAGTACTTTTCAGGACTTTATTAACTCTCATCTTGTCCATCTCAAAGTGACTATAAAAGGCGATTATTTTGTCTTTTGACATGTAGGATAATGTTATAAGACTATATAATATTAATGTGGAAATTCCATTAAAATTATTTTTGATTCTTAATTGCAATAATCAGTTAATTTTTCAATCTTTATAAAAAGTTAAAATAATGACTAAAACCCTCAATAAATTCTGATTAAATAAGATATATATTTATTTGAAATAACGCTTTTATTAAAACATTTAAAGAACTTTTTGTATGGATTTACATATGTACAAATGGCATTTACTATAACATAAAATAGATGCCACAAAATGCATCTTGTAGAGCACGATCACAAGCATTTTCTGTGAGAAAACCAGCAGCAACTTCAGCTTCAGAGGCATTGCGAACATGTCGCGTGAATCCTTCATTTTTCAAAGTATTTGGTGAAAAAGGTTTTGGACCTTTATTATCTAGTTTAGGCTCCATGTATATGAATCTACTATCTTTATTTTCTTTAGGCACAGGTAAAAATATTTGTTGTGATTTAAGTCCAGTAGAAAACGCAGTTTGCCTTTTTAATGGAGTTTGTTTGGGTTTTATTTCTTCATTTTTTACTGTGTGAGATGCAATGATATCTTTGGCTGATTTATTAGAAAACATGAGGTCATCTATAAGGGCTTCTTTCTTCTTTCTTTTTTGTTTCTCTAATTCCAATTCTTCTTCTATTACTTGTTGCTTTCGAGCCTCAGATTCCATCTTTTCATATTCTAAAAGCTCTTCCAGTTCTTCCTCTTCTTTGCTAAGTTTACCTTTATTCTTCATAATCTGGGTCTTATTCTCTTTTTTGTATTGTTCAATTTTCCGCTTAGTTGCTTCTATGTCAACATCATTAGCTAAATTAAAAATGATTGTTTCTATTTCTTCTAAGTAATCATTGTATTCTCTTAAAGAGTTGAAATCCTCTTCCTTTTTATTAAAATCCCTTAATATCCGCCTGCGTATGTCCAATTCTTTTTCTACAGATGAATCTTCAAAAATCTGTACCCTAAAATTACTTCTCCTTAAAGGAATATTGCACTGAGGACAAGCAGAAGAACCTTTAACAAAAAGAAGCTCCACACAATTTTCACATAGTGCATGGCCACAAATGTTTACCATTAACTTTAAATTGGGATTTCTGTACTTTGTAGTTTTACATCGTGGGCATTCAAGATCATCCATATTTTTCACTTCACAAATTGATATGCTAGAAAAAAGTTTGTATTTAATCAATATAAAAACATTAGTTTACAAGAATGCAATTATTTTCACAGGATTTTCAAATATTTAATAATATTAGCAAATACTAATAAATTTCCATCCTTAATTAAAAATCAGTTACCAGATTTAAACAACAAATCAGCAACATGTAATAGTTAATTTTTATTGTATTAAGAATTTGAAAAGTAATATTTATACTATTAAAGGAAAGCAGCACTTATGATTTAACTATTTTTATTCTGTGCTTTAAATAAAATGACAATTTCACTATACAAAATGTTTCACATTCCCTCCCCCTCTTAAGATTTCTATATTTAAAATAAACTACATATATTCTGCACAAATTTTTTTAATCTCAATACCAAATAAAATAAACTTTTGAAATTTCTGAATTTATTCAATATGAGACAATCTTCATGAACAAATAAATTTAAAAGTTTCAAGCAAACTATTTCATATAGTATCACTCTTGGTTTAAACAGGAAAAATTTGATATTCAGAAATATAGAAAAATATAAATTATATTTATCTATAAAAAAAAGATCAGCTCATTTCAGATATCTTTATTTTATTTAAATAGATTAAGCAGTAAAATAAATAAGTAAAAAAGTAACCTTATTTAAATAAAAAAAGAAAAAAATACAATTCAGAGCTCATAACAGACTTGACTTAAAGAATAGAAAATCATGGATTTACAACCAGAATGCATAAAATATTTACATTATAAGTGAGCCTCAAGAATACTGAATATCAAAGGGATCAAATATGTTGATGTGATACAAAAATTTAGTGAAGAATTTAATTTAGTGAACATTTGTAAGATCTTTTTTAGATGATCATGAAGTACATCCAATAATTACCATATAAATTTAAATTATGGTATCAGTCTATTAAATAATCAATTTTTTTAAAAGAAAAGCCCACTCACCTTTTCAGTACTATAATTGATGCAGAATAAAAAGAAACACTTCCACAATATTTTGATCAATTTTTCAAAATATATTTTAATGCCTAAAAAGATAAAAGAAAAAAAAAATTGTAATGATTAAACATTTTTTTTGTTGCCTGCTTTGCTAACAATAGTATCAAACTTAAAAGTACTATTATATATATATATATATATATATATATGTGTGTGTGTGTGTGTGTGTGTGTTATAGTACAATTGTATATAATTGAAATCTGCCCCATAATTTTTAAAAAATTAGACAGCAAATATAGAAATGAATAAATTAGAATCTTAAATTTCACAGGGGGGGGGGAATGTCCTGCAAATTGTCTTTTCTACAAACTGAATATAGTCTGAACATTTGTAAGATCTTAATGTAAATAAAAGTCACAACGGTTATGTTTATAAAAATACAAGTTTTGCATCTTTCCTATACAACTAAGACAAATTCAACTAAATTTTATGTACTTGTTTGACAAAAGAAACAGACAAATGAGTTTGTCTTGAGACAAAATGTTTGAGACAAAAGAAAGAATTCTGTCAATTTTTCAAAGTACAAATTTTATTAAACATACAACTGATAAGAAATTACTATAATTTTGCCTTTTTTTTTTTCATAGTAATTACAGAGGAAATTATTCCAGAAAAAATATTTTTACATAATCTTAAATTTCATAATTTTATCTTTTCAATACCACCATCTTCCTGTGCAAATTTTCCTTCAATTGTTATGATTTTTTAAAATTAATACAGACAATTCTGAAATAAGGATAGTTATACTCTTTTGCTAAGTAGCATTAAAACTTTGAATTATTTTATCATTTCTAAAAAATCTCTTTTCGTTTAATTGATATTTTTAGATAATAATTAGATTGCTTTTAAAAATTTGTTGTTGCCTATCCCCAAGAACAGCAGGCTAGATCAGGTCCATGATATTGTGCACCCTAAAAAAGTCCAAATCATCATCCAAGCATCAGTGGACTATTTGTCATATCTCATCTGGTAAGCCCCAGACAGGCAAGGATGTGTTCAGGTGAAGCCTGCACCTTAGAGCAAATAGTGCAAACATTAAAGCACATGGGGCCACCAGAATAATGATGATCTAATAATGTCTAAAAGGAAACTTAAGTTCATTGCTCAAATTAAAATAAAAGGTACGGAAGTAAAGCTTCCATGGGAAAAATAAGATATTTTTTTATTATTCAAGAAGAAGAATACATGTAAAGAGTTGTCACCAGAGCACATTAGAAAAATTTTTAAATAAAATTTTAAAAATAGACGACTAGCAATTGGTTTCTAGAACAATAATTGATATGGTTTACTTTCGTGTTTTTTTTTATTAATGAGAAATTAAATACTTAGTTGCTGCAAAATACAATCATACAGTAACCTTATTTTGTCAGTATTTGTGAACAAATTTGGAATACTAATGTAATAAATATAAATAAATAGAGAAAAATCAACTATGAGATTTTAAAAATTTGTATGATTGAATTAAGTTCTAATTTTAATTAAAAACATTTCATATAATATAAGAATTTTTTATACTAGGGTATTCCATATAAAAATATATTTTACATCAAAATAATATATCGGAGAGAGTTTTAAATACTGAGCTAAACCAGACATATCAACTACAATCTAAATCATTTATCAAAGAAATCAGAACACTGGTCTGTTAGGCTCTTAAAAAATGAAAATAGATAGAAGATTCAATTTTGAAATTTAGGAGAATTTAAGGCAATGAGAATGGTGCATCATAATTCTACTTTCGTTACCACTTTTTTTTACTTAATATGAATACTTTTGAAATAATTTTATAACCCCTTTTGCACTGCTAATAGAAAAAAAATTGATTTGCAATTATTAAATATTGAATAAAAGAAATTAAATATGCAGAAAGACTAGGCAAGAAAAAATTGCATGAAAATTCTTATAAATTATAACTCAATCAGTTACAAATCCAGGTTATTTGATACAATAATAAAGCAAAACTAAAGAATTTTTAAAAAAATTAGAGACAAATTTAAGATTCTTAAAATAAAACTGACTTTTTTATGATGTAAGCATTTCACAGATTCTAACAAAGACATTTTTTTTTTAAAAAATAGAAAATATTTATAGTTTTAAAAAAATGTATATTAACAGCAAATATTATTTTCTAAAATAAAAATAATTAAAATCAATTACTTTTTTCTTTACATAAGCGGATCGCGCGTTTTTTACCATCTAAAATGTAAAAAGAAAGTAAACATCAATGTGCATCTTGTTGCCAAATGTCATTTCTTAGAATAATATTTCTGTCGTTTTCGGGTTTATATTTTCTTGTATTTAGTACCTTTTCTTAAAATACTGATGTAACAGAGATTTTGAAAAATATTTTTGAGATACAGCATTATTGAGTTGGGAGGTTTCTCCTCAGTAAAATCTTTGGAAACTGAATGAATTTTTTTTTTTTTTTACAATTATAAAAAGATTATGGCAACAGATTTAGAACTTGTCTATTTGTTTTCTTGAATTCTGTTTTCTTTCGTGTGTCTGTTTAAAGTGGACTAGCGTCTCAATCGCAACGTAATCCCTATGGGATGGGCGAATCCATCATGAACCGTACTTTTCACAGGTAGGTACGTTTGCCCGAGAGGGGCAGCAGGGATAAACGTTGGCTTTTAAATGTTGAGTTGTAGCTCAACGCTTATCCCGGTTCATTTGAATCGTTTTTCGTTGATCACGAGGGAATACGTTGTCATTACTTTAGCATGTGAATGTGGATATAATTTTCCCCTCTATTAATGTCTGTTTTTAAATAACTATTTCTTATCTTTGAAAATGTTGTTTTGCAGTGTACAAATTTGTTCTTGTGTTGCGTTTCGTAAACAGATCATATATAATTTTTAGAAATGTATAAAATTACATTGTGAATGAAGAGGTAATGTGATATTGATATTTAAGTTTCATAGTATGTAATATGGAAATAAAACAAATCATTAACCATTTCATTTTCATACTTGTTGATTTTTTTTTGTCATTATATTACTCTTGTGCTTTGTAGTTTTAAGTAAATGCATGTTAAATTCTTGTAAAGGTAATAAACTAATAGGAATGAAATATATTGAAACATTGAATTTAAATAACACGTTTTGTGAATAGAAGACATGTAATCAAAACTTAATGATCTAGGTCACCTTTATTTTTAAAAAAAATAAGTAAAACAACTTTTACATAAATTTAGAAAAATAATTTTATAAAGTGCTTACTGTAAAAACAACTTTATCACAAAGTTTATTTCCTACTCGGGGTTCATAGTGTAATAATAGACATAGCATGTTGAGTAGGTATATATTGTAATATTTATGGTATATCAAGCCTTTATTCAAGAAACAATTTTCTTAAATGGATTCTGATTTTATTAATGTTTGATTGAGATTTATTTTACTATATTATAAATTTCTAAAATTTTTATTATCGCAAGTTATTTTCCTCTTCTCAATAAATAAAACAAATTAAGTTTTATTACTTAACAGATAAATCTCATTAAATGAGCTATAAAAATATGAACCTTTTTAATGCATCAAATAAAACTATTTTCAATTCATGTTTTATTGATAATTTAAGTTCTTTTGTAACAAATTAGTTCTACATAAACGACACAATTGTAAATATATTTAAAATATTTTCATTTGAAGTTATTTTATTAGTTCAATTAGTATTATTTGAAAAATAACATGTTAATAATGTCTGTTAGCAATTTAAAGTTGCAAAGAATTTTATTTTATAGTGATTTTTTTAACATAGGACTATATAAATTCAATTTTCTTATGACAAGTATAAGATTATATTCAATTACATAAAAGTATTAAAATGTAACTCCCTGCGAATGTTTCGGAGGATATAATTTTTTTTTAAATACTGGTTGTCTTTAAATTAGGGTTTGTTTTTCTAGTTATTAAGAAATCATGAAATATAGAGTTTCATGTTCTTACTTGCAGCTTCCTCAGTATATTTCAAAATATAAATATTCTTGAAAGATTAATATAATGGTCTTTTTGATAAAAAGATGTTCAGAATATTCACAATATTGCAGCCTGTTACTGACATTCTGAATATAGGAAAGGAATAAATCTCTCTTTTTAAAAAATGAAACCAATAAATTTTCCAGTTAATAACTGAAACAGAAGTGATATTGAACTAATATATTATACAAATATAGAAAGCCTGAATGTTCAGCATGTCACATGTTCTATTTCTAGTAGCACCAATATGTTTCCATGTGAAAACTTTTTAAAAGAGGGTTAGTGGAATTTGGCTTCATTCTATTTAGTTGTAGATGCCACCAACTGGGGAAAGTTATTTTATGGTCACCCTGTAGTTTAATTACACAAAATTTTTGAAATACGGCAAAATGAAGTTTTAAGAATTCATTGAAGAAAAGTAAAAATTGGAGCAAAAAAATTATAGTTAGGAAAGAATTAATTTTACCTGCTAAATCATCCAGCAGTTATTTTTTTCATGTTTAGGAGTATGAATATAATATCCTGAAAATTCTACAATTAAATAACAAGCTAATATTGAATTAAGCAATAACACTTGGAAAAATAGAAATATAGTCAAATATCAAATTCTTATTGGTTTAACAGTATAATATAAACAAATTAATCAATATATGAAATAAAAACTAAAATAAATAATATATAGCACTGTATTACACAATTTTTTGACTAAACTTTAATAAGTTAATGTCATAACTAAGCAGTTTTTAGAGTGATGAAAAATAAAACGTATCGATTGTTAGCTTTATACAGCTATAAAATGTAAATAAATGTGTTCATGGTAATTTTTTTCAGATTGTTGTTCCATGACATAAAATCATATTTACAGTGTTGGGAATGAAGTAATCATGTTATCTTCCTTTTGTGAATAATTGCAATACTTATTAATTTATTTGAAAAATCTTGGTTGGTTTCATTATAAGTCATAAAAAGAAATAGTTATATATAATCCTTATCATGAGAAAGGTTTTATTTGATTTGTCAAAATTTTTCTCATCTAAATCTTAATGCTTACCTTATTAAAATGATAGTGCAAGTTTACACATTACTAAAGTTTCTACTATTTTAACAACAAAATAATGACAAAATGAGATTCTCATCTTACTGTTTATCAAATAAAATACAAAGATATCCTTACCAAATATGAAATCATGATAAAAAGAATTAAATAATAATTAGCAAGTTCACTTGAATCACAACTAGGAAAACTAAAAGCTAAATTTAGAAGAGCCTACAGAAGCAAACTGTTTTTTGAGATGTAGTCTATTTAACTGACATAGCTCACAAATGGTAAAATGTTTAATATGTAATAAAGTTAAATATAATAAAAAAGCAATATATATTTATTACAAAAACATTATGTAATGAAACAAACAGAAAATGGATTAATAAAGGACTAGGGAATACTATGCAATATTAAAACAAGATATTGTTTTCATATTTGTTATTGTCTGTTTCATCATTCTGTTATGCATTTCATATTATATATATTCATATTTGTCACATCAGGTGACCAGTTTGTTCACCAGGAATATTGGTTGTATTTGTTTTTAGATAAATTGTGTAGATATAACTTCATATCAAATAGTTTAGCATTAAAATTGTGATTTTAACTGACTTACTTAAATATTCTTATTTGTGTATTGTGATCATAACTTTTCTGATTGACACTGTTACTTGACATCATGGCACTGTTGAAAATGTAAATAACCCTTTCATCTATCTTTTAAATTTGAGGTATTGTAACTTCACTTTTGCTATTTGTTTTATAAATTGCTCAGATATTAAGTATAATACTTCTTTACTTGACTTTCAATAATGGGCGAAAACCATGCGATTAACTACATGATGAAATAATGAAAACGATTTGGATTTCAGGGTAATAATGTAACATTAAATGTAGGGGGGAAAATCGGTCCAAGGTGCACATGTCCACCATTCTACATATGTGTCACATTTGATACATGTAGGTCAAAGATTTGGCTTGTAGAGCACCAAAACACACACATTCAACTTTATTATTTGTATATAAATATATTTGTTCCACTTTTTTTATAATTAAATGTTTTGTTATTCGTTCATTGAAGCAAGTTATGTACGGGGTGGATAAAAAAAATGATTCCGTTTTTATCCTTATAATGTATTAAAATAGTTAAATATAGTAATACTAAAAAAAAAAAAATATGCAAGTGATACAATAAATAAGTTTATTTACATAAATACTACAGACAATAACTCTGTACATGATGACTTGCAATTCTGTTATTTGGTTAAATGTTACAAACTGTATTTTTGTTTATATATTATAATTATGCTAAATAAACTAGTGAACTAGAACTTCAGCTCTCAAGAATTGAATAAATTTGATGATAGCTCAATGATAGTTAATAGATTTTTTATAGAAATTTTTAATTTAATAAATTTAAATAATAATATTTTATAAACTTTCTATTGCAAACAACTTTTTTTTATTATCTATATAGAATAAGAAGTGAAATACTTTTTTTTACTTAATATACAAATGAATCTAAATTTTTCAAGGCAGATTTTTAAAAAATTTCAAATGCAATTTAGTTTCTCCATTGGTATATTGTATCTAATTATTAAAAAATATAGCATTGTAGTTTTATTAGAAACAAAGACAAACAAATTAAAAAAATATAATGAAAATAGTTATTTCCATTTTTTTTATTAGTATTTATATAAAAATATGTTCTTTTCTATGAGAAGAAATATTAAATTTCTATAATTTTATATTATTTATTTTATTGTTTTACAATAAAAAATTAATAATAACAAAATAAATTTGGATGGACACTCTAGAAACAAAGTTATAGCAAGTCTGAAAAGTCAAGGAAACAGAATGAAAGCAATTTGATTAAAACTTGTTTTAAATATTTACATAACAGCTCATTTTTGTGAGGCAGTTAAGAAAATGATATATTTGTTTTCATTAGGTTTGCTTCGAAATCATTAAGGAAACCAAAATATGAATGGCTGATAAGCATAGATAATATACTCTCAATTAGCACTGGAACCATTGTGCATTATATATGTAATTCTCATAATTGTGCTATAGGTAAAGGAAAAGTATTTATTCACATAAAATATAGAAATGTTACAGTGTTAAAGAATATAGTAAGAATATTTACAGATTGGTGCCCATAAGGCTCTACTTAGCTGAATGCCTGCTAAAAATTTCTTTGGTAAGTGGTTAGTGATTAAAAAAAATAACAATCTGCTATTTATTTACTGAATTATATAGGTAATTCTCATAATTTATAAGACTAACAATGAAAAACATTTATACATGAATATTTGACCAAGTTAGTCCAACAAACATTGATATGGCATAATAGGAGATGCTTTGGATGTAGAATATTTTACTATATAACTTTCAAAAATCAAATAATAAAAATAGCAAATTATTTAGCATGTAACTAAATTGAAATACTAATATGAATTTTTTTTTTTTTTTTTTTTTGTCTATTGAATTGATATATTTGGCTCTAATTTACAATGTAAAATTTTAATGAAAGGAATTAACATTATCAAGAGGGTTTTGCAATGAATAGACACATATTAAATGCACAAACTACATATAAAATGCTAAGCAAAATGTGTAAACTTTATTAAGAATGAGAACAATGCATAATATTAAAAAAAAATATTACAACTGAAAAACATAGCTACCATAATTACAATTTCAGGTTCAATAAAGTAAAGAAAGCGATAAGAAGGAAAAATTTACCTAAGTATTTTAAATACTAGTATATCTTCTCACAAATCATGTGATGTGTCGCATTTTATCGTTAAAAAATGTTCCAAGATTCAAATTGCCAATACTGCAATTGATTTTGAATAATCAATTTTTGAATACTTAGTACATTCTAAAAGAGACACTGTGAATCTATGTGTGTAATATTTTACTTGCATTTTTTTTTCTTTTTAAAAAGAATTTATCATAGCATAATTATTTTTAGAAACTATATAACTGCAACTGGCTAATGGAAAATAAATGTAAAACATATGAAGTTCCCAAATAATGTCTTAAATTGTGTTTTTATGATATGAGAACCGTCTTGGGATTGAGATTTTTATTTCAGAAAAAAATTGGCCAGCTATATCTTTAAATTGAGACTGCAGAAAATGCAAAATATCAGAAAACATTCTAAATCCATTCCAAATTTATTCTGTTTGAGTTTATATTCTGAATTAACAACATTCTAATCATATTATAAAAAATACTTCTACAGAAAGATTATATCAGGAAGCTTATTCTATTTAAAGTATATATATTTCAGATACTTCAATTTGTCAATGTCTTTTGTGACTATCTATGGTTTAAAAATTCAGCTTTTAGTTTATATTACAAAATTGAAATGTTCTGATGTCATATTTTAAATTTAAAAATAGCAGAATCATTTTTTTTAGTTCATAGTAACATATTAAGAAATATAGAAATGTGAAGTTTAAGAATTATAAAAAAAATAGACATACACTGTTCTGGGAATGTAAAGGCAAATATAACCATTGGCAGAATATTTTTTTCTCAGACTATAAAGATATTATATCCATACAATCATATGAAGTTCTAATAGGCACATCTTTCTTATTTATTGCAGAAATAGTGCATGTTAGATGTAAGTGAAAAATATGTTTCCATATTATTCAGAAATTTTTCTGTAAAGGAATATTATATTACAATTAAATTTTTTTCAAAATCAGTAAATTACCAATTTTAAAGATGATGTATTAATGGAAACATTCGTCGGGTCAAAAGTACTTTTAAATGATTTCAAGATTCATTAACAATCAGGAAATTCAGAACCCTATAAAGACAGAATTAGTAATAATAATAATAAAAACAGTAGAAAACAAGTAAAAGCCACCTGAAAATGAATTGTCTGAAATATTGCCTTTGTACGTTTGTTGTGTTTTTGCTATAAATTTGATAAAATGGTATTTGTATTAAATATCCATTAAATAAGATGAAAGATCACTGAAAAATATGTTTTAAGCTAATATGTCGACACCTTACTCGGAAAACGCATCCTTCCACTACAGCAAAAAACGATTCAAATGAACCGGGATAAGCGTTGAGCTACAACTCAACATTTAAAAGACAACGTTTATCCCTGCTGCCCCTCTCGGTCAAACGTCCCTACCTGTCGAAAGTATGGTTTGGGATGGATTCGCCCATCCCATAGGGATAGACGTTGCGATTGAGACGCTAGTGTTTAGTGGGATAAAATAATAATAATAATAATTGTGAATTATATTTTCTGTCCTCACTTACTGATATGAGTCAGTAATTTCATATGTTTAGCTGAAATAGAAAGAATCAGCAATCTGAAATTAGAAGTTTATTTGTTAATAATCGTGCTAAATTGATTAAAATAAAACTATTTACCTTTTTTCGTAACATTTTATTGATAGAATCTCGCTATGGTCGTTTCATTGTATAATTTATTCGAAGCTACATTATTGTGCATAAATGCTATCGCCGTTCTTCACGAAGAACGTTTTCTTGCAAAAGGTTTGTTAATTACATATGACTGTTTCTACCAATTTTAAAATGAATTATTTATTTATACCATATTTAAATTTGTCTGAAGCTTTATATATATATATATATATATATATATATATATATATATATATATATATATATATATATATATATATATATATATATATATATATATTATTAAATATATGTTTTATTTAAAATGTAAATTAATAAAAAAAATATATTATGGTCATTGTCATGTTCATATCAATTCAAAATACTTGAAACTTAACTTCATTAATTCATAAAATTTTGGTTAGTGATAAAAAATGATTTATTATTTTATAATATGCTGAAAGCTGCAAGATAGAAATCTAAAGCAAAACCTCTTTCTGCAGCGGATTTTTGAAATGATTTATCATGACTTTTACAATAAGCAAGTGCATATATATATATTGTTAACAGGATCTTTTTTTTTCATTATAATTATAAATTAAAATCTTATTTGCAATAAAAAATATGTGATTATGTAAAGCCATGAAGGCCTTATTTTATAATGCTGTAAAAAAAACTTGGATTGGAATTTTATCTTAAGTTGAATAATATTTTTCATCTTCATATTTTAAAAAGATTTCCTTATTTTTTACAGTTAATAACAAGGTTTAGAATTTTTCTCTATATGTGATTTAATAACATGAGAGAATAAGTTTTGCACATATAATTTATCCTCTTGCAATAAGTTGATATGATTTTTTTTTGTCTGTAATGTTATGTTACATTTTGAGAAAATAAATTAAAATATTAAAGTTTATTCAATGATAAGCGATATGAAATAATTTTTAATAATTTTTTTAAAATGATTTTATTCTGAAATATTTTCTTAACTAGTTTTTGTTCCATTTTATTTGACATTCCTCCATAAGTATTCAAAAATATAAAATAAAAAGGAAATTTATTGTGACTCCTATATTTATTTTCACAGCTCCATACCTTACAAAAACCTAACTTAAAGTTTACTTATTGAACAAACAAACAAAGTCAATTTTGCATTTATGAATCATTGTTACAAAATGTTTTATATACAGTGTTAAAGAAATTAATACATTTTTTTAAAAAAATTATTAGGTTTATATCTAATTATTTCTTTTTAAAATCTAATATTCTAAATATTTTTTTCTTTTTAACTGTCATATAAAAGAAATAAATGCATACACTTAATGCTTACTACATATAGAGAGTTTACTATTTAACTTTTATTTTTATATTTGATTGAGTAAAATGTAGAAGTTCCAATCTAATATATATATTTTTCAAGTAAATTTAATTCAAATTTTCTAGAAAGGATTATTTTGAGCATTAGTTTAAATATCATTCAATAAAAAGAAAAGCATTTTGCTTGGTTCTTATTAATTCAAATGCTATTTTTACTTCATCTGAATAACTTTGAAGTAATGTTTATTTATATTCTTTGCTATTTTCCTTTAGTTTCATTTCTTAGTTTATTTTTGTATCAGTTCATTTTTAATAAAATGCTTATAGGAATAGAAGTATTATTTTCCATTTTCAGAATTTATTCTAAACTCAATAATTATGTATTTTATTTAACAGAGATATGCATGTTTCTTGAAGTGGAAACTTAGTTATAGTAGAAACTGATATGTATTAACATTTTTCAGTATCTTTCAAATTTAATTTTTAATACATTTTGTTTGAAAAAATTTCTACATCACTACCATAGACTCTTTATTTAATTAAGTCTGAAATACAATTTATGTGTCTTGTATGCTAAAATTTCTTCTGATATTATAAAATATTTGCAGCATTTATTTATGAGACATATGATTATTTTTCAAAATTTTTTTACTCAAAATGGTCAAAAACAATATATTTTTTCTTTCTATTTAATGTAGATCCTCTTCTATATTATTTTATTAAATTGATATTAAAAGCTGATGTTAAATTTTGAATTTTGTTATTTTTGTTAGCCTAGATTTTTGTTATTTAAAAGAAATAACAAATTATTTAAACATTTCATATATTACTCCTTATCATTGGCAATATATCTAGTGCTTATTTAAATATAAAACCATGATAATATAAATTAAGGACAAAAATATTTTAAAAACATGTATTAATGAGACATGTATGCAATGATTGTTTGTAATATAATCTCAACATCTACTTTTAATTCATTGAAAGTATATTTTGATACATCTTGTTATTAGTTTAATAGCAGCCATATTTTATGTCATGCATCAAATATAGGGCTGTCCTGTCCCCCCCCCCCTCAAAAAAAATCTCGAAACTTAGTGACACAGAGTTATTGTACTTTGATGATTTGTTCTCATTTTGTATCTACAGAAAAGTGACATTTTGCTTCAGTATTCATACACAGTGATAACTGCTGTTGAGCTAATAAAAAGTACTCGTTTTTATTTTAAAAGAAGTTTTGCCATCTAAAGAAATCATTTTTAAGTTTTTAATAGTATTTCATTTTTTTCACAGTTGGATGGGGAAGAGATCAGAGCAGAGGGTTTGGCGAAGAACCAGGAGTCAAAGCCCAGTTGATGAATTTGATTCATTCTGTAAGAACTGTTATGAGAAGTAAGTTTGAAAGTTGTAATACATGAAATAATAAACAAAATAGTGTTGTAAAATATAAGTATATTTTTAGTGTCATATCAAGTAATTTTTTTAATAATGATGCTTAATAGATGCACAAAGATTATTAGTACAACTGATCAAGCTAAGATAGTGAAATTTAAAGCACTGTATATTTCCATGTATAAACAGAATTTTTCAAACTTTTTAAAAGCCTTATTACAGAGTTTGACTTATAGTTAGATCAACTAATCTTGCAAAAAAATACAGGTTATTTTTATTAGTTAGGTGCTAGTGATAAATGACTAAACATAACAAAAAAATATAGCACTTTTTATTTTGATAATTTATATTCCTTAAGTTAACAAAAAAATTAATTTTAAATGATTTTTTTGTGTGTGTGAGTGTGAAAATCAGTTGTTTTATTCTAAAAATGGAACTTTAGTGCTGGTTTGTTAGCAATGGACTGAAGACTTATGGAAAAATACCAAGTAGCCATGCTATTGTTTGAATTTTCCGCAAACTCAATTACTTGCGGTCTGAAATTTGCTGCATAATTTTTTTTTCTTAACTCTCAAACATTTACAGTACTTTCTCTGAGCTCAAAAGTCTAGAAAAATGATGTAAGGTATATTTAATTTCTTTTCACATTATACTCTCTCATTTTAGGATGCTATAAATATTTTGATTATTTTTCAAATTCAACTATACTTTATTGTTTTTATCATCTTAATATTATGTATCTGGTTTTATGTTTGAGAAAATATCCAATTTAAAGGTAATAAATCTGGAGTTGTACAAGTTATGGAATCCACTAATTCATTTTCTATTATTTTGGAGAGTTTTTTGATTTAAATCAATTTGATAGATGTTACATCATTGATCACTTAAAAAGTTTGTAGAGTGAAGAAATTTATGGCTCAATTAGAATGAATATTTAATAAATGACATATTTTTCAACAAATCATTTAAGTTTGTAAATATAATGCAAATTTCGACTTAATAGTTTGCAAGTTAAAATGACTTGGAAGGTTCCCAAAATGTTCTGTATTAATACTGCCTTTTATATTGAGATGAAGATTCCGATGTTGGCCCTTTTGTGATAGTGATATTAATCCCATTTAATCTCTGGCTAAATTCATGAATCAAAAACTTATGATAAAGAAGGCGGGCATTTTCTGTTGGTTTGGATTGATCTTGGATTATCTGCGGTAAATATCTGATTTGGTTACAGTGCATAGAAATAGTTTGCTTTCCTTGAGGATTTTCAGGGAAAATTAATCGTTTTTTGTAATATTGCTTCCCTGCACAGTCACTTTTATGGTTAAGAAGAGTTTTATAGATAATGGATTCTGAATGGATATCCGAGTTTTGCGACAAAAGCGAAAGATCCCGAAACTACTGGAATTTCGGCAATATATAGATTAGGAGTAAAGATAAAGCATTTTTCTATACTCTGTTTCACCCTAATTTGGCAGTAGTGTATATTCTAGGCATGCCGAATCGCAGTCGTCGTCAGGGGAACAGGGTTACTTTAAAGTACAAAGTTACTAGAAATGCAGATCGCTGGCGAAACTTTATCTCGCAAATTTTTCGTCAAATAGTAAATATTTATTTACTTTATTATATTATCACTTTATCGGAGAATTAATTGTTTCCTTATTTTCATTATTTTTTCAATTTAATTGACACATTATTTTAATAAATCATTAAAGTTATTTCATTTCGTTTCACCGTTTCTCAAAAGAAAACAATATATCTTTCAATATTCTGTAAAGCGTAGTTCGGCTAATGTTTTTCGAAAAGATATCTGTATCATCGTTCACATCTTTTAAAACTTTATCTAATGTTGGGATCTCATTTCTGCGAAAAAAATGCACGGATTTTTTGTCAAATACAGATTAATGTAAAATCATCATATTTTACAAGACCTGAATGTTTATCTACCGAGCCTGGTCGCTTCTTTCCAGGGGTACTTAAAGGATGCCTTTATTTCTTTTTTCAAAAGGAAAACTGTTAATTGCAAAACATCTGTAAGATGCGAAACTTTATCACCGATTTGATTGATAGAATCTTAAGGGTTTTCTCGGAGTCGAGAATAAACATTTAATATGTTTTTACATGTTGCACTTTTTGTTGGTTTCACTCGTCTTGAAGGGTGTGCACAGCATAGTCGGTGAAAACACTTTCTCTTTTTCAAACATTTTAGAAGTGAATAGAAATGACGAATCGAATAAATATTCACCAAACAAAACTAATAACTACTAATACGATTAATAGTATCAAAAATATCAGCTGCTAAAAAAGCGAGAATAAAAAAGTAAGAAGGATGATAATGGTTGCGAACTGAATGAAGTTGAGTTGGCGGAGACGTAAAAGAAAAGCGTACCAAATATTTGACCTTGAAGACTGGTTCTAGCCAAAGTGGAATTCATTATGTCAATCTTTTAGTTTTATTCGTTCGTTTTATTTACAAAATACTTAAAATGTAAGCACTTCTAACTTGAGAATAATTTTAAATATATATTGATAAAAAAAGGATTTCTGTAATCTATGATATTATTTGATAAATTTCTGCGCATTTTAATTATTTTAAAGTCGGAATTGATGGGGAACTCTTTCCCAACGCGGAGCATCACATTTTCTACCTTTTACAATACTGCCAAGTTAGGGCGAAACAGAGTATAGATGCTTCTTTGCCTTGTGACAAAAACTATAAAAAGCTCAGGGACACAGCTGTAGTCAGTTGATTTGAGCTCAAGCGAGTATATGATCGATTTTTTTTCTGAGTACTTTGTACTGTTACGATTATTTATTAATGATTTGCCACTTTCGTGTTGCTATTTACTGCAAGTGCTGCTTTGTGTATATATTGTTCGTGTTTTGCTGCTGTGAATTGGCGTAGAATAAACCTTTTTTTTTTTTTCCTATTATTGAGCCTGTTGAACTTTTTTCACCATCTGCTCACTGTTCAGATTTTGGAAAATGTTCTTAACATTTGTTTTGGTTTTATTGATATAATTTTTTTTAATTTGGAAAAAAATTATTGCTATAAGTACACTGGTTCTCAAATTACTTTGATTAATATGTTTATAAAAAAAGAAATAATAATGTAAACTTTTTTAATGTTACAGATGAAAATAAAAAGTTTATTAGTTATCAGCTAGTTTGTCCGTACAAAATGTAGAGCAAGAACAATTCATTTTATCATGATAAAATAATTTTTTAACATAAAATAAAACTTCAGATATAATTTTATGTAGTTTCCTCCATTATTACTGAAAAAAATTAAGAGGATGCTAGTGGGAAACAGCATTTTGTAATCTTTTAAAGAAAGGCTGAGAAAATATTTTGAACTTATATAGTATTAGAAAAGAATTTGCCAGGACAGCGTTTGCAGAATCAATGCATTCTGTGAGAAAAATACGACGCTGCACAGCTTGTAAATTAAAGATACAGGAAATATTTTCTGGAGAATAGATTCATTACAAATTGTAACACACATATATATACACTGTGAATTGATCGGGTTTCTTTGTCTTGGGTATATATGTATATGATTAAATAGGGGGGGGATGCAATATTTTGTTGTCCTTTATTTTTTAAACTCTTTTATTTAATAATGTAAAAAATGAAGTGATAGTGATTTATTTCAAAAATCAGAGGGTCACAACAGTGTTCGAGCTTTCGAATTTTATATTAAATGGTAACAAAATTAAAAATAATAATAAACATAACATTTTGTTTTCTTGTATTGAGTTTTAAAAAAAGAAGCTTATTCAATTTAGTTAGCAGGAATGGCCTTTCTGCAACTTTCAGTATACTCTCTAGTAAAGGTATCACCTCCCCCCCCCCATAAAATCGTGGATATTGGACAATATCGTCAACACCACAAGTCCTCAGATTTTTATTTTCACACATCCTCATATGAGTATTTTGCTTCATAGTACAGTGAAGGAAACCAAATATGCATTGAAAATGCCTTTCTTTCAACCGCTTGAAGTCAAAATTTAACACAGAATTCAATTTTAATATCACGATCACATATCAGATTTTATTGGTCTAAGTCGTATTTTAAAATTATCGTTTTCACATGTATGCAAAAGTTCAAACCAACAAACAATCAACTCTTTGACGGATTTAATTCAAAATTCGATAAGTATTTGACTTTAGATGCAGCATTTGTATACCATTTTTCATTCTATAGCTATTTGCTGTCTATCATGCTCATTTATACATGAACAGCCAGACAGACTTCATGTAAATAGATTTCATTTAAAATTTGATAGAAATCTGAAAATTTGTTGTAAAGACCATGCAATTTCAATTTGTGTAGCTCAAGACATTTTTGAGCTATTGTGTTCACAGACTTATAGATGAAGACAATTTCCAAATTGTACTTTATGGACTTGGGGGAAGCCTGAAATATTGAGATTTGTCAAAATCTCATGTTGATTTTTTTCGGCGATTACAATACTTTCTCTTTGTGTACTTCGTTATATTAGAAAATAAAAATAGGCTTAAGTTCATAAATCACTTTTTTTATAAATTCTAATGAATTTTATAATAAACAGAGGACTATTGTGGGAAATTTTTATATTTTTTAAAAATTTCAAATTGAAATAAACATTGTTAGATTTCTATAACCCGAATGACATTTTGTAATCCAGCATATTTTCTGATAAAGAAATATTAATTCCAAAAACAAATAAAATTAAATTAAATATGGTAATAAAAGAAGGAAAAAAAAACTAAAAGTAAAATTTTACAAATATAAATACAGATATAGAAATGCATCAAGATGTCACTTTTCTTGCTTTTAATTTTGTAAACTTATTTATTTGATAATATGTAATATTGATTTGATAATATTTGATGTATGTAATTATTTGATAATATAATTTTCAATAAAGTAGCAAAACGATTGACTTATACTATTCCATAAATAGTTGACAATTTTCGAGCAAAAAAAAAAAAAAAAGTTTCTCTCGGTTTGCATTACAAATTCAGCACTTGCTATAGTAACTGACAACATAAAGAAAAGTTAAGCTCTGCTAAATATATTTTTCCCATTCAATGTTTATTTCCTAATTCTAATGTTCTTACTATGTATTAATAATTCAACCTTTGTTTATAACAAGGTTTTGTTTTACTTTTAAGTATGTATTTGTATAATTCATTCATAAAAATAATTTTGAACAATTTTTTTCAGTTCCCTTGATATTCCTGAATGCAGTGGTTATAATTTTCAAACTTATTTTAGGATGATGCTGAAAGCTAGTAAATGTATGTGAATGCCAATAAAATATTTTTGTACATTTGTCATTTAATTATTTGCATCAATTCTATTAACTTAGAAAAATTGACATTATTTAATGTTCAGTTCAATGCTTAAAATTTATTCATTTCCACCTTATAATTAGAAACGAGTTAATGAAAATTCAGCATAGTGTGTAAAATGACGTTTTTGTGTGTTTAGAGACAACCATTATCTTAATGTTAATTAAATGTTCTGATTGATATGTGTGCAATTATTGTATATATGTGTTTGAGGAATTGTCATGGAAATTTGAATAAAGTCTTTTTTTTTGTATAAAAGAATGAACTCATATCATGAATTAATATTGCATTTCACTCACAAATTTTATAGAAAACTATATGGAAAGTTGCAGATTATTTCTGCATGATACATTCCCATATAGATGAAAGATGACAACTGTAAAGAGAATGTATGTAATCCATTCATAATGACACAATTTTTTGCTGCTCTTTCCATACTGACTAATAATTGAAATTCAATTCATTGCACGCTTAGTGTGTAATCCATCTCAAATGGGTTAGCATCCCAATCAGTGACTGAAATGCCTAAATATATCTGATCTTTCAATCTTCTAAAGAATATTTAAAACTTAAATAGAATTTGATACACTATTATCAAATTGTAATAATAATGCCAATGAAAACTGACATAATGAATTCCTGATACGATGTTGTTGGATTTTTCTCATATCTAGTTTTCAAAAATTTCCCATTGTAAAGGAGAAACATATTTTATATAATAAGAATTTTAAGCAAATGCCATGCTTTTACCTAAATTGATTTTAAAATGTGCTAACATTTTGACAGCTCTATATATTTCTCTTTCAGTATTGATATTTTTTTAAAAAATATCTGCCTTTAATGAATTCTATGCAAATTACAGAAGTGTTAATTATTCAACAGAAAAATTAAATCATGTTTTATTAAGATTTTTGAGTCAGA
The DNA here is from genome assembly GCF_947563725.1 of Argiope bruennichi. Lineage (NCBI taxonomy): Eukaryota > Metazoa > Arthropoda > Arachnida > Araneae > Araneidae > Argiope > Argiope bruennichi. The sequence goes on along the minus strand of NC_079152.1, from coordinate 62,578,967 downwards.
AAAATAAATTTTGCTTAATTTTAAGTGGTAGATCCATGTCCACTATTTTTAAACAACAATTCTACTAAGCACAAGATACTTCACATTGTAGTTTTAATTACTTTGTTCCACATTTGTTGAAATTTGAAGCAGTAAAAAATGAGCATTCATTTGGGAAATATCCTATTTTTCTAATTGGGATTAAAAGAATCAACAAACAAAAGTATAATATGAATATTTTTAATGTTATTAGTAACAACCAAAATCTTATTACTCAAAACATAGAACAAATATTAATTACAAAGAATGACATTTTTTTTTACACTTTAATATTTCTTGATGGCAGCTTCAATGTTATCCATTTGTTCTTTAAGTGCATTCCATTGTTCCATATTAAGACAAATGCCTAAAGAAAAAATTTATTTATTAACATAATTATAGATATACTTTATAAACATTACTGAGAATCTAGTATATGTTTTAAGAAAATCTTAAAAAAAAAAAAAAATAATTAATACCACTTAAAATGTGATCATAAAAAAATAATTTCTCTAGCAATATTATTTCCTCCCCCACCATATAAAATATTATAGGAAGCTTGAGAACCCAAACCTTAAAAGCAATAATTTTGGTGAGTATCTTTTCTATACTTCTATTTATTTTATATCTCATTGAATGTATTTGATGATAGTTATGGTTGCCTAAGCAAAAACAAAAGCAAACTCAGATTTAACTTCCTGCCAATACTTAATAATTTGAAAAAAGTATACAAATCAATGTTTCTAAAAAAAAAAAAAAAATCAATATTCTATTCTAAAATTTATTATTATGAATTTTAAATTAGTCCTGTAACACTCTTGCTACTAAAATGGTTGTAACTATTTGGTCTCAATTACCTTCAGATTCCAAACAATTAAATTTAAGATATTCCATGAATTTCCATTAGAAATTTTATCCCTTCTCCCAGCTTAAATTTAATAGTAACTAATTATACAATAAGAGCTGTTTGTAGACTTTCTCATGCTTCAGATTTATATAAAATACTGTCATTTCCTTTGCACTTATCATTGAATACCGAGTCTGCATTTTCATTTCAAATTGATATGGAATGATAGTAAAAACATTGCTAAAAGGCATGTTTTCTTCTAAAATACAACCTTTTACAAATAAAGGAAATTATTAGTTTCTTTTTGCTGGAAATATGAATTCTAAGTATAATTATTTATGCAAAAATTAGTTTTTGATTGCCAGAATTTAATGACACTGACTTTCCAAAGGGCAATTTGCACTAACATCTGTAAAAAAAAAAAAAAAAAAAAAAAAAAAACCGAGAAGTTTAATTTAAGTGTAGTAAGCAATAAAAATTAAAATACCTGTTATAAAACAAAGATAAATGAAATTAGTGAGAAAAAGACAATACAAAATCAAGCATACATTCCAAGTAGTCTCCATGTAATTAACTACTTTCTCAGATATTTTAATGAACTCAATAAGTAAAGGTTTAATAAAGGATTTAGATAAATAGTTTATTGTTGACCAAAAGATATACAAAACATAATGAATACATAAGTATATTCATTCATTCAAGTATTAATTGCAGCCATTAAAAAGTAAAAAGTTCTTCTAGAATTTATCATCCTTATGTCCCAGACTGTCTTTTATATTTTATGAAAACATCTTTTGTTGGGTTTAACAGACAGACATGAAATCAATTTCAAAATCTAAAAGATACAAGTGCTTCTTCTAAGAAAATATAAAATAATGAATGTTTTATAAATTATATGAGAAGTATTTTAAAAATTCAGATTCATATTTTTTTAGTTAATGTAATACTGAAAATTGGATATTTTTCAAATCAGCATAACAAATATAATAACCATGTATTTATATAAATTTATGCAAATCCATAGCAAAATTACATTTAGTAAAAATCTTAGAAATAGGTGTTTTTTTTTTAAGTAGTAGTGCAACTTTATATTAAAAAATATATGAAAATTAATAATAGGACAATACTTTAGTTGCCAATAGTATTATATACAAGTATCAAAAAGCAATCTCATTTTTTAAAAATTTGAATAATTTTACAAAGTAATAATATACATTTTTTTTATAAATGATATAAACTGCTGAATGGGGAAGGGGGGGGGGGGTCAAGAAAGGAAAATTGCAATCTCAAAAGATTTTGTATTACAAGTCAGAGGAACAAAAATGAAAATGGCTTGGCTACTCAAGTGCAATGTGTCTAAAATATCTGATTATACAAAAAAAAAAAAAAAAAAAAAAAAATAATAATCAAATTATGTTATAAGTACTAACCTTTTTTACCCGGTTTCATTTCACCGTCTTTTTCATAATACTCTCTGATATCCACCATCAGTTTCCCTCGAAATTCTCTGACACTGACATATCTATACTTCGATAGCTTAAAAAAAGACAACACAAAATGAGAGCCTAATAATTCATTTAACATTTTAATTTAATGACATTATTTACTAAAGAGTAAAACAATCTTTTTTTATGAGTGTATTTATTTGTTAATAAAATATGTTTGTTTTATAGATTAATTTGTAACAAAATCTCTCAATATATATGAAGAAGGAAATTTATTTTATTGTTCAAATTTTTTATCATAACAATACCTTCTCAAATAATAATTAAAAAAATAAATAAAAAATTAAATTTTCATCAAAAAATTAAAGAGAAAGAAAGAAAGAAAAAAAAATACATTGTGTTTGCTCTAATTGTGGCCTAATAGCCAATATCTAAACAGTTAAACCTACAAAATTGCAATTATTAACATAAATAACTAGACAGGAGATAGATCATTTCTAAGTTTCATAATCCTTTTTGAAATACTTAATTAGCTAATTTCCATTTCAGAGCAATGAGTTTTTAAGATGCATTCACATAAAAATTTACATTAAGATACATTTAAATATTATATTTGTCTTAAATATTTTCTCCTCCAGCCAAAAAGTTAAAATCACTGATCCTGGTATTACAAAAGTTCTTGTCAAAGTGTAATTAGTTATACAATTATATGGAATATTGTCCCTCTGCAAACTGAAAAAATCTGTAGAGACAGATATCAATTAAGAAATCAAAAGGTGATCATTTTTTGATTTCTTGATTGATGTCTATCTGATTTACACAAGTGGTACAAAATACGATATTAGACTTATAATTCTGTGGATTTATCTTGCTAAGTTATGCAAATATATTTAAAACGTTTTATTAAATTTGATTTAGATTAGAATTATTTGGACTAGTTATATATTTATATATATATAAAATATGGAACTAAGAGTTTGACAAATGAGGAGGAAGGACTAGGAGTTTGAAAAGACCCCACCCCGTCTAAACAAGCCAAAAGAGGTGAAAAATAGAGTCAAGCTAACCCTTTCAGGACGGGATGTCTCCATTCTAGATGTTTACTTGGGACGGAGCTTACACAAAAGGAATCATCCCACAGGACAGGGTGTTTTGTAAGCCTAACTTTCGGGGAGGGAGAACCCAAAGAGAATAAAGTCCTAAACGTTTTACATTTTAGTACCTATTTAGATTATTAGTTCACCTGTCATATATGTTAAAATTAATTTATAATAAATTTTATTTTAAAAACTCATTTACATTGTGAAGTAATTTTCAGAAGCCCTATTCAATTTATTCTGAAGTTTTAATAGACAAATACATTAATACACTTTCAAATGAATGTTCAAAAATACAAAACGAGCAGAAGGCAGGCATGCAGTGGACTCAGATTCTGATAAAATATCCTCATCAGAATCACTCAAAATCTCGACTTATAATTCTTTAGATTATGAATCATTACTATCATCTGTGCTACTATTGCCTTCGCTCTTCTGATAAATAGCATTTTCTAACCAAAGCAAATCGAATTCAAGGCATCCCAAAATAAAAATCATGTAACACAAATAATGAAACAAAATAATGTAACACAGTTGAATACTACACTAAATGTAAATGTGATAAAACCCAAACAGACCTTTCGTAGTAACAAAAATAAAATTACTAGCAAGACCAGACGTTTCTATCATGTGGAAAGTTAAAGAACCCAGCCCTGTTTATTTACATTATGGTTACCAGCATGAATGACACTCTAATTGTTTTAAAAATAGATAGTTATTTTTAACCATTAATTTACTAAATAGTTGTTGAAATATGCAAAGTAAATAATAAGTTCTGATATTCAATATTACATAATAGATACATTAGTTGGATCACAGAATACCATTTGTAAGCAGGAAAATTTATCACAATATGGCATATTTCAAGAGAACATTCCCAACCAGATAAATACATTTAGAAAACAATGATGTTAATAGAATAAACATAAAGATCAATACATAATTTTAAAATAATTGCTGGAAGTTGTTAATATGAAAATGAAATACAAGAAAAATTAATAGAATTAATTTAAAACAAAATTATATTTCAAATTTATAATTTCCTTAAAAAATACATTAGCCACTTCAGAATGTTCTGAATAAACTGTCTCTATGTACAATGCTGAGTAATATGTAGATATTAATATTTAATACTACACGTTTCTCAAGGAAAGACATTCTTGGAACTTTCTCTGCTCATTAAAGCTATTATTTTAAAGGTTTACACTTCTTAAGCCTTATTTCTATAATTGTGAAACAAAATTCCATTTATATATATTTAACCAGACCCTTAATTCAGATAAATTTCATTTCAAGGAAATTAAATGCATACCATTTTGATACATGAAAAAATTCTGAAGATTGTATGATGTGCTTGGAAGAATGAATAATGTATAAATAGATGAAGATTAGAAGCTTTGAAGATAAACATTAAGAATAAGTGAGTTTAACTATTTGAATAGCAAGGCTGATAATGAATCAAATATGAAAAATGCAGTGTGTAATGAATGATATCGAAACAATATAGCACTTTACCTTGACATATAATGAAATCAGACATACCTTAATTAAATCACCATCATCACTGGTGCTAGCAGCAGCAGCAGCAGCAGCAGGCTTTTCATTCTTGCTTTTTTTAGCAGGAGGATTGCGCTAGAGTAAGAAATATTTATTTACTTCATATCTATCCACAATAAAACATTTTTTCCTTCATTTATTTAAAAACAGATGATTTATCCCGCATTGATAATGGGGAAAAAAATTAATGCACTTTTATTAAAAAAAAAAAAAGATTATTTAAGGAAATTGGATATAGCCTTCTTTATGTTTCTTGGAGTTCTTAGTACTTGGGAGTCAAATTTAAAATATTTAAAACATAACAAAAGTTATAATTATTACATATCATATTAGATGTTATCTATTTCATGTAAGCAGCCTAAATAAGTTAGTGAAAATATATTTAACATTTATATTATATGGATTACAGCCTTGGTGGTAATTAATGCATGCTTTAAAAAAATATATAAGGATTCTCATGTAAATTTGTATACAATATTCTTTAATAAATTTGAAATTTATTATCTGTATCTCGAATTTCAGCAGCATAACATTAAAAAAATGGTTAAAAACTATTTTCTCATCTTTAATAAATGTTTTATATTAACCTTTACAGATTGTTACAAAGTTTTAATAAAAATTATTGATAAAAACTTTAATGCAAGAAAAATGAAATTTTTTATTCAATAGCAATTATGTTTTACAAGTAAAAAAAAAATAATAATTTGGACATAAAAGTATTTAGATATGTATTTTAATTTATGAAGATGGATTTGCAATTTGAAAGATTAGAATATCAGAAATAACAATTAATTGCACCTTTAATTCTTAACAAGTTTGAATATATTTTAACTGTTTTTGTTTGGGGAGGGGGGGAGGAGGACCTTTTTTCCTATTGTAAACCTTTAAGCTTTAAGGACCCAAACTCAGAAAAGTTACTTTCAATATGGGCATTCAGTGAGAAAAGCTAAAAGATGCTTTCCCCTTCTTTTAAAGGCATGTGTTGAAAATAACTTCAATTTCGACCACTGGTAATGATAATCTGTCCTCTCCGTCCTAACCCGATTGTTTTGTTGTGGTTTTACCGTAGTACAAATTCTGTAGTACAAATTATTGAATTACACTTTATGACATTAAATAAATTGCAAATAGGATAACTGTTGTATAGTTATTTAGCACATTAAACAAAATTTTATCAATTTTTCAATCATATTTGCAATTAAATAAATTTCTCAAGTATTACTGAAGCTGTACATTTAATTTTGATAAAATGTAACGATTTATATATCATGCATAAAGATCCTAATTGTTCATATTTTCTTTTAAAAACTATTCCTATTTCTTTGTGAATAACACAGATGACAATCCTCCACTATTTTGTAGATTAAAATATCTTTGAATATTTTAATATTAATAAATTGTGCTCGCAGAAGTCGAAAATGATTTTTATTCCTAACATAATTTGAACGGTTTTTAATATAAATTACTGGTAACATTTTCTTATTCTATTGTCGAGATTATTACAATTTATAGATTATTATTATTATTTGCTGATAACTTCATTTGCTAATAGCACAGTAGTATTTTTGAATACTATGCTCAGTTTCATGGACAACCAATAACTGATTTATAACAAAAATTTATTTTCTGCAGAAAAATTTATTAATAACTAGGTAATTACCAAATTTAAGACAATTAATTTAACGAAAGTGAGATTAGATATGGTTTACTTAGAATTCAATACATAAAATTTCATTAAGATAATATTACACTAAAAAGTAGTTAGCAAAATGAAACTTAAAAATAAATAAATAAAGCTGGCATTCTAAATGATCAGCATTTACTATTAAATAGAAGTATTTTTATTAGCAGATGATTTAGATTACCTCTCAGAAATGCTTAAAATTAAATCTAGAATTCCTGACATTTTTATGCAGCCACTTTATTTTATTTCAATGCAAATATTTCCGGAATGTCTAATAACTTTTCAGTGGATTGAAATGAAGGTAGAAAGATATTAATATTTCTCTTCTGATATTTGAATACATAGAAAAACTACTAATTATTATTTTAAGAACCTCCTTAAATATTTTAAAATTAGAATTAGGACTTTTAATGAATAATTAATTATAAATTATTAAATCAATCATTTTCATAAATCCCAAAAAATAATGATGAAATCAACTTTTCAAATCAAAATTTAAAGATGAAAAAAATAGTAAGTCGTCGATTCTTTAATAGACTAGAACATTAGCGACTGGGAAGTATATATGTCAGAGGCTCCTGTCATGGAGGGGGAAGGGGTAAGCATTAAAACAAACCAGTGTGTGTTTTGTCACTTTTCAATGTAAAATATAATGACAAGACAAATAATAATAATTATAATGAGGTTTCACTTAGTTTCTCTGCAACAGATTATTTTCTGCAATGAATTGGAGTAAATTAGTAACAATTTATCTAGGGTGCTGATTACCTTTATTACACCATTCTGTCAGAAATGAAACTTCCAAGTAATTCTTAGTTAAAATATTTATCATTAGAATAGACAGGCCCAACTATAAACACATATTATTATAAAGTTAAAATATTTTATTTTTTATAAGAACTAATAAAGTTAAAAAATTAAAGAATGAGGGAAAAGAAAGTTTTCAATCGAATACTACTCATAAATGAAATTATGCAAACTCATTCCATACCTCTTAGGAATGCTATTGAAAAAAAATATCGCCAAAGCAGGGTTTACAAAACTCACTAACGCCAACAGTGATTATAACAACTGCCGGGCGAAATGTCCTGCCCCTCAGGGGTATGACACAAAAGTGAAGGGATTTTATGATAGGGTGCAGCTGGAAAGTTTAAGTGGGGGAACAAACGCCAAACTCATTGCTGGTACAGCAGTTGTACCAACCCGCAAGGAAAGGTTAAAAAAAAAAAAAAAATCTGGTACAGCCGTTGTTCTGACTGTAAGCTAAAGGTTAAGAAACATCAATTTTTGCAGTCAAAACAAAGTTTTATTCATAAAAAATTTGCTATATCACCACTCTACAAAGTATATATATTAAAAATGAAGAATAGCAAAATTAATGACCAACAATGCAGGTGATATACACATAAACATGGAACATTAATTGCAGAAATTTGAAATATATAAAATATATTTTATATAAAGTATATTTCTTACAAGTAGAGTGTTGCAAATAAAACACCAAAAATAAAATGACTAATGTAAAAACTTAAATAAAGCAATATCAAATGATAAAAATTATACTAAATAAAATTTGTTTCTGGAATAAAATTATGAACTAAAAAAACTATACAAGTATAATTTAAATTGAAATAGTACATTTAGATAAAAATTTGAAAGAACAATATGAACATATTACTATCTACCCATCAAATAAATTTATATATTAGGAAAATGAAAATACTTTGTGTCGGCAAATTATATTTATCCTATGACATACAAAACAATTTAACAAGTAACATTTTTTTCAATAAAGAATAATGATAGCCTGTCAATTATCTAATGAAAATGTTTTCAATTTCAAACAAAATATAAAAGCAAAAGTTTCTTCACCACTTGAAGGAAAGAAAAAATTTAAAGGAGATAAGTATTATTACATCATCTGGTCCAGAATCAGAGTCAGAGTCTGATAATTTTGACTTTCGCCCTTTCTTGCTGGACATCTTTTCAAAATCTGAAATGAAAAACAAATAATTTTCCAAATTGTAACTATACTCACATTATTAAAAGTGATTTTATATTGAATATCATTAATTGATATTAATAACAGTTTCACCCTCTCTCAGCTAACCTGGCCGTGAAAGTTCTATACAAATTACAAGTAGAGTTCGTTTACAAACAAGGAATTCAAGATGCAAAACCAAGGCATTTTTCACTTAAATAAAGTTTCGATGGGGTGAGTGTGTGTGTGTGTGTGGGGGGGGTGATAGTGAAAGGGTTAATTAATGTATTATATGCATAATCACTACAGCACTTACCTATTATGTTTATAACACCATCATAAATTTAAATTTTAAGAACAGTTTTATTATAAGTATATAAGAAGTATTACATCCACAAAAGATACAAAAAATATCAAATAATTAAAAATGATTGGCAAAATTGATTAATGAAACAGAAACAAGAAATTGTTTTCCAATTCAATAATACCTTCTAATCTTAAAATTGAAAGCATTCAATAAAATGATGTAAATATTTTTCATTTAGTGAAATTGTTTCCAAGGTACTTATCAAAATTGGTTTTCAAGAACGAAGTTTTAATCTTTTAACTCTATGAACCTACCTAATGTGAAAATTCTAGTGATTAAAAGCAAAGGGAAGATTTCTGTCAACGGAATCATCTCTTCCTTCAGATTAATAACAGGAGGGGGTCATCTGTTGAGCCATAATTGAAATGCCCATTCAATTTTTCACACTCGTAGAACACCATGTGCTTGCAATTTGAAGAATAATTTTCCGATACAAATGTTAAGAATAAGCCTAACTTTTAATCTACCGAATGTTTAATTTCCAATATTTCCTATCACGAAACATTATATTGATATGTATTTATGTTTACTTTGCAAATGCATTTTACAACATAAGTGCAGGAAATTTGTATGAAAATAAAATCATGAGCAACGGATTATTAAGACGCACTTAATATTGTAACAATAGCAAATAAAGAAAAGCAGCATTAGAATTAAAGATGATAAGAAAAGTTTATTTATGAAATAAATCACAATTTATGCCATAAATATGAAGATAACGCAGCTATTCTTATATTTGATTTTTTTTAATTAAAAAATATGAAACAGTAAAATAAAAGTAAATAATACTCGCTGAACTACGTAAACTGTACCTTTGATTATAACACAGAGACTGTAGTTTACACAAAAAACTGAAAAATAAATTGATGCAACAGCAAATTAATAAATAAAATTTAATCCTTTGTATTCCAAACGATTGTGAAACAAGCTTGATGCCCGGGAAAAAAAATAATTCGGCGCCGGTTCTAAATTTGGTTACAGTTACTAAAATTGATTAACGTATTTGAATCTTATTCTTGATGGTGGCATGCACGAACTGTGATAATAAAATTAAAATTTATTTATAAACTATTAAAATGGATTAAAAATACTACAAATTGATTAAATCTATAGAACTATTTCGGTGCTTAAAAGCTGATAAATGTCTAAGTGTTGTATAAGCTTTATTCAAAGTTGCATCATTCTGAAATTAAACAGAGCATAAAATTTTTACTTTAGCTAGTTTTGAAATAATATTATTATTTGGAAATACATATTTTAAAAAGGATTCCCACCTTTATTCCTGGATTTGACATTAAAAATAAGAAGTAATCATTAAAATAAGAAATACTAGATGGCGCTGTAGTTTTTGTCATTCATTAATGGCGTATTTTATTTACAGTTATGATGTTGAAACATAACTGTTATGTATGAATGTGTGTGCGATTAGTTACTGAAATTAGGGTGAGTCATGACAAATATTGTAAATGCTTTAAAGAATGCTCTAAAAGATAGTTCATATTTAGTATGTATCAATGTATATCATTATAAGAAAGGCATTCATATAAAAATAGGCGTGTTTTTTTTTGAAGGAAAGAAATAAACATAAAACTGCTGTTTTTCATAAAAACTGAGAAATCAAAGCTTACTTTCCTGTTGTTTTGTAGTTTCTTATTTTACGATTATGTCCGATTTCAGCATCTGAATATTTTTCTTGGAACTTCATCTTTAGTACATTTGAAAGTATTGCTATTGTTTTAATTTAATTGCTTGTCTTCACACAATGAGTAACAAATTCCTTGAATCACGGAGGCAGTTTGTTTTGATGAAATATGCATAATATAGTGCAGTACCCTTTAAAATCGTATAATGAATTCTCTACTTAACTGCCCCTGTTTTATTTTTTAAAAATTTGGTTTAGCTTTAGGCAGTTATATTTTTAATAATTCTAATTTTATTAATAAAAAGTTGCTTGAATTGAAATAAAAGTTTTTGCATTTATGTTATATTTTTAAATGAGCATTATCGAATTGGGAAAAATAATCACTCTATATTCTTGAAAGTGTCAAAAAAAATTATTTCACTATTTGTTATAGTATAGTTAAAGGGATTATCTGAAATGCCATGGTAGTATACAATTTATTAAGCTCCATTTTTTAACAATAAAATTACTTATTTTGTTTTCTGGAATAAATCTTATTTAAACAAATTTAAAAGCAAGCAATGCCTGGTTTCATTTTTTTTTGTGCATTCTTTTGAACATTGTATTAGGAAATGTTGTAACATTTATGCTCTGAACATTGTAGCTGCTACATATATCTTGTGTTTTTTCTAGCCTTGTGCTTTAAATGATAAGAATGTTGGAGTAGATTTTGTAAGAATCTGCATCCAAGGTTAAAAGATTGACAGGAAATACTGACCAATTATGACCTTCATTTTTTATTGCACTTGTTGTGTAGTTAGTTGTTATTAAAATTAAATGTAATTAGTTAAATAGGCATAAATAAGAAGTTTTTTGATATCATGCCTATAAATTTTTATATGTTATATTAAAAATTCTAAAGTAACTTTTTGTCAGAAACTTCGTTGATTAATTTCAATTTGAAATGTAATCTTTTTTTATTTGAATTCTTATATATCTCTCCATGATGATTATTTCACATCCATAATACCTTCATTTAAAAAAAGTAATATATCAAATAATAAAATTGAGTAATTTTTCATTTTAATATTAATCACATACTAATGCAGTATCTTTTGATATAAAAAAATCATTGTATATTTCAGAAGGGTATTGATAAGAAGTATTCTTATTTTAATTATAATTTGAAAAATATGTAGTAAAATAGTTTATTTAATTTTCGAAAGCAAGATAGCATCAGATTCATATGTACTTTTATAAAGCAACAGGGATAGTAATTATATAGAATAATATCACTCCAGAATTCATTAGCAATTTTTTGAATTCTGTATTTTCCAAAAATTACTAGAGGATTCTGGTGTGATCTAACTGAATTAAAAGCCTGAAATTCCTTTCATTAAAAAAATGATTTTCTAATCATAGAAATTGGAATGCTTGTGTTTTAACTATTTGCCATTAAGTGATTTATGACTTCACGGCACATCATTGTTGATCTTTTGACACTATCCCTTATTATTGGTAAATATAGGCAATAGACTAACCTGAGAACTTTAGGCTTTTTTTTACTGTTTATTGCTGCTTGCAAAAATCATAACATTTTTGGCAATTAATTGCAAGTTTGTAATTTATGTACAAATGCTTAAATATGCATTTTGACAATTTTTTAAAATTATTTCTTTTGAAGAACTTAATCACCATAATTTTTTTTGTTCGTATTTATCTTTTGTTAATTTTAAATGATTGAATTGATGAAACATTTATTTCCTTTATGTTTTTATTTTTAAATTATTATTTTCCATATTTCTTTTATCTATTAAGTATGAAATTATTACTTTTTTTGCTGCCATTGGCAAAAGTTGGTTTTTCGAAATCGATGGTTGTTAAAAAATTTCATTATTGCAGATGATTTGTGTAACATGATCTCAATAGACTTCAAGTTTTTCCAGATATATAACATATTATTTTAGAAACCTTAGATTTTTATGCTACTTGTTTCATGCATTTCCCTAACTTTCGGTCTGTTATATATATATAAAGAGAGAGAGAGAAAAGCAGTGTTTAGAATTAAATGCACCTTAAAAATTTTTTCCATTATTTGGTTTCGAAATTAAGCCTTAATTATAAGTACAATAGATTTTTACTAAATGTATGCTGTTTGCTGAAAACTCCTAAACATGGAAAAATAAATTGAATTTTAATAGTTTGTTCATGCATAATTGAGGTACAAAAAGCTATGACAATTGCTGTAATGATTTGTTACAAGAATGAAAAGGTTTCCAGTGTCCCTTCAAGGATGAAATATGTTGTAAAATTTGCTTAAGTTTTTTAATACTGATATTTAATAAAAAATTAATTAAAAATTATATAGCAAAAATTGCTATCATTAAATAGAGATTTTTTTTTGTATTTTAGGTTATATATTACAAATAAAAACATTTTTTGTGGAGCAATATTCTTTACAGATTATGGCCAGAAAATACCCCTGTCGTAATAGTTTTTAATTGATTAATTTTGGGGGGGGGGAATTCTCTGAGTTGCATTTTCCCACCTTCCAAAATATGTCTTTGCCAAATTGATTAGTTCTTGGTCTAATGGTCTATTCTGATGATTTCCAATACAGATATAATTTTTGCTTTAGTATCACTAGAGATAATGATTTTTACTGATAATATTTCACTTTTTCATTTGAAAAATTGTGTCAAATGTAATTTAGTTTGGAAAATGATTATTTAATACAAAAAATTGTATTGAAAGTATATTTGCTATGCACTTTTGAATTCTTTTTAATTGAGAGTATAAAATATTTGAGTTTGACTCGTATTTAAGAAAATGAAAAATTTTGATAACTTTGCTTATTGTTTTTGAAACAACCCTGTTTCAAAACTGAAATCAGTAGAATTACTAAATGCAATACCTGTTTTTGTTTTTGAATTTTATAGGCCAGCTACCATAAAATCCACCTAATTCCAGGATGGTGACTTTGAAGAATGGACGATAAAAGAGTAGCTGACTACTTTGTGGTTGCTGGGCTGCAGGATAATGCTTCTCCTTTGGACGAATCCTCTCGGGATGGAATTACTCCTAAAACGACACATCCTTTAGTCCCAATTACAGATGTTACTGTCATTATACGTAGTCAAGGGGAAACCATACCCAAAGGTTTTACTTGCATAGAGTATACACCATCAAATTTTCCTGCCGATCTCAATCATGGAAGTATACGAAGTCCAAATATATATTTTTGTTACAGACGTGGGAGGGATAAACCACCTTTGGTGGATGTTGGGTGAGACATTTATCAATATTATTTAGAAAAATTCAAAACTTAATTCAATTTTATATTTTATCTATTGTATTTTGGCTTGAAAGCAATATTAGAAAAGCACAACTGTTGATTTTAGATATCATTTTTCTGTTAGTGCAACATTTGCTAAAGTGTGTAAATTTATCTAGTGTGTTAATTATAGATTATGAAATCTTTTTTTGTGATTTCATGTGTATTTTGCTGATATTTGAAGAATAGAAATGTACCTGCTTCCCTTCTTCCCTAACTGCATTTTGCCTGTAATGTATACTGCTTTTGGATTTTGTAACATTTTAAAATGTCTGCTATTACATTTTGCATGTTAAAATTATTAATGATATTCTTGTTAAATATGTATTTCTTTTTTCTCCCCCAATATGTTAGAATTTCTTTATATTGCACCTTTTTCATAAAAGTGTCATTGGATCTTATATAAATTATGAAATTTTGATCAAAGAATCTCAAAGTTTCCTTTTTCTTTTATTTCATATTTTACTCCAATTCAATAAAAAATATTTCATAGTATTAAAAAAATTTGTTATTTTCTTGAATGTTCTCTAAACAGATTTAAAAATATTTTCTCATCTTTAATTAGATGATTGTTGTCATCCTGATAAGTTTATTATTTAAGTATTTCACTTTTCATCTAAATTCATATAATTTTTTAAAATTTAAAGCCTGCGAGTATTTTGTTATAATATATTTTTTAAATACATTTCGACAATAAGGCACATAATTGCAGATGCTTTGAATTTAAAATATTAAGTGATTTTTGATACCAATACACCATTAGTGCTTATAACCTTTACAGAGCTGAAATTATTTTAAGTGTTAAAAAAACTAACAATTTTTTTTTTAATAAAAGGGCAATACTTTTAAAAGGCCGCATAAATAAAATCAATTACTTATATTGAAATCTTGTTGAAAAGATAAAATATTACTTATAATTGCATGTAATGAACTATATCTTGTTTTGCTTTTTGGATTATTTATTTGCTTTTTTTAGGTGATAATAATTTTTTTAAATCTTATTTTGCACATACATTTATTATTGTCAAACAAGAGATTTATGATATAAATTATTTTTTTAGTATTTGATTAATGATCATTTTAATGTTTCATAAATTAAATTAATTGATGAAATTTGGTGACATCCTGTTAAATTTTGTGTCAAAGTGAGAATACTGAATATATTTAGAATTTTCTTTATATGTATAATAAATTATCTTCATTACTATCAAAGATTTCTTTGATTAATATGAAAATCTTTATATAAGAATATCTGGATTACAGTATTAAAAAAATTTCAAGATTTCTTGAGATGTCCCTTCATCTTTGACTGATAATGATAATAGATAGTTTTAATTATTAGTATGCTTTATTTAAAGTTTTTACATTTGTTGACATGTAACCTTTAAATCTTTATTACTGTATTCATGAATTTCTAAATTAGAGGTAGAAAAGCATAAGAAAAAAATTGGCTGCAGAATGTGTTATATAGTTTATTATATAAATTTAATATTTCCCTATGTTGTTGTTTTAAGCATATTGTATTTATTTTGATAAAAATGTTTAAAATAGCATGAATAATTGTCTAAAGCTTTTTTAAAAATCTCTCTAGGGTTTTGTACGATGGTAAAGAAAAAATTATGGCAGATAGTGAGGTAGTTTTAACTACACCGTATGGCCGTTCAGCTAATGTGAACAATAGTGGCTCAAAAACATTTATTACATATCGAAGAGCACATGAGAATGCTCCATGCAATCAACTTGTTGTCACAGATATTTGCATCATTCTTGCCAACAAGGTAATGATTTGTATTGAAATTATGTAAAGCTTTTTATCTTTTAGAAATTATACTAATGCTCAAATCTGATTAAATTTTGAAATTTATATATATGTACTTGCTTTACTGTATGATTTTATGCATATATATTTTTGTACATTTTTTTTTTTCATAACAAATCAACTTCATTTCATTTTGTGAGCATATATTTTTCATTTTAAGTTTCTTAAAATGTATATACTCATGCTATTACATTAATTTCTTTCAGGGAGAAAATCCACCTCATGCATTTTGTAAAATAGATAAAAATTTAAATAAGGGGGTGGTAAGTATATATATTTTCTATGTATTTCATTTGGGGGGGGGACTTTTCAAATTTAAAATATAACTGAAATTTTTACTTGTCTAAATATATAGAATTATAATTATTACATATATTATTTAGTGTTTTTTTATGATCTTGATTGCCATGTGGTTGAAAATTGCCTATTCCTATTTAATTTTCTTGTTTCAATATTCCGTGTTAAAATGTAAATTCTGTTACTTGGTATCAATATTATTCTGTTGACAACTGAAATATTTAATTTTATAATAATAATTTATTCTATTTTAGGTCGGTTCAGATGTTTTCTTATGTTACAAAAAGTCAATGAACAGACCAGATCTTCTATCTTATAAACCTGGTAAGAAGTTTTGATATGCAGCTTAAAATTTGAAACGTTAAATTTGTTTGGTGTAAATCCAGTGACCAATTTAAAATGAACATAATTTATAATCAAAATAATATAAAGTTGTACATTAATAAATAAGATTATAAGTCATTAAGTTCAAATGTTTTTACTAAATATTGTCATATAGGTACTTTAGTATGAAACTCAATGACGCACAGTAAATGTAGAGCTAAACCAATTTATTAACTCAACTCAGAACACCATGACTGAGAGATCTTTGGCTTTTATACTAGCAGGGAAAGTTCCAGAATCTTCTGGAACACGAAATAAAGGAAAACATAAAATCAAAGAATTGAATATTTACACAAACTGTGAATTGCATTTTCGCTAGCGGGATTTGAACTCGCGATCTCTTGATTATGAGACCAATGTGATGACCATTTGGCTATGGAGAGTCGATTGCTTCTTTTCAATGCGGCAATATATGTACATGTATATATGTATATATAATATATACTATTGCAATAGAGTACAATCGCAAGTATCTGGCCTAATGTGGTGGAAGGGCAGGCCGGATAGCAAAAAAGTCACATGGCTGGAGTTCTATGAACTCATTTCTTTGTCCACCAATACAAGAAGACAACATTTTTATACTGAAACTCATTGTTATAATGCATATTTTCTCACTACTTATTTTTAATCATGACTTTTCTTACTTTTATTCTGCTTTTACTAGTTTTTGCAAGTCACCACTTTTCAATTTCTACTCGATTTTTTTTTCATACTCTCCCCACTGTACTTTTCCTAACTCCAAAGCTATATTTTTTTTGCTGTTACGCCAGAATCTAATCAAAAAAATAATACAGCACTTAATTTCTCCTTCCTAGTCGCTACATTTTTTTTTTGTTTATCGCAAATTTTGAAATCTACACTGAGGTATCCTTAAGGAAGCATTAAGCATACCTCAATAAACAAGTTAGAAATATTGTTTGTACTGTGCAGTTACAATCTGGAACAGTGACAACAATTGAGGTTCATTACACACTGAAGAAACAATGAGCTGCTCTCTTCATGTCATAACTTGTATTTTGTACTTGACACATAGGAGGATTGTAGCAGACGCATGCTTTCAATACCTTTGCTTTCTCATTTAATTACAATAAAAGGAAAGTAGGCTGTATAGTCGCAAAGTGGATACTCAGGAGTTTACTATATATCAAAATGATTGGTGGACTTTGCTTTTTAAACTGGTTTATGTATTTTTTAAATGAATAGTTTTAACTTATAAATAAAAATATAGTCATATGTATCTAGTGTCTCATCTGTGAAATATGAGGGTATTCCTACCCTTCAAAAAATTAGAAAGGCTAATTTTTTTTGTATATGTAATATTCTTTTATTATTTACTGTCCATCTTTGGCAGTCTACTAATTTACTGGGAGTATTAGTTGTGTGAAATTAAATGTCATATTCATAACTTAGCATTTATAATTTTCTCCTCAACAAATTTTATCAGCCACCATAGGAAACAAGCTGGTTTGCTGAAAAAATGGATAACTTTTACTTTTAATTAAATCTCTTATACATAAATTAATGTTTATGATAACTCGAAGATATTTTTAAGCATCAGTTTATGAAAGATACCAAAGCCATGATTTTAGTTGATTTCTGTTCTGTTCATTGTGTATACTAATAGATTCAAACTCCATGTCATTGTAGGACTATTAAAAACAAAGCTTTCAGTAACCTTACATTCCTGATATTATAATTTCACTTTTTTTATTCCGCACCAGCTACTTTAACTTGAATATTGGTTATTTTTGTTTTTACATAAATCATTTAGCCATAACTCCATGTGTATGATTGAGCCAAATAGTTTGACATTTAAGCTTTTTTATTTTAATTGTCTTCTTTTTATTATATGCATGACTTTTTCTATAGGAACTACTATAAATATCAAAATTTTGATACAATGACATCGAGTTTGAATCTATTAGTATACACAATGAACAGAACAGAGATCAACTATAAAAAGCATGGCTTTGATATCTGTCATAAACTGATGCTTAAAAATATCTTCTTGGAGTTTTCATAAACATTAAGTTACGTATAAGAGATTTAATTAAAAGTAAAAGTTAACCAAAGTTGTTTCGTCAGTGTGTAAGGACCTCAATTGTTGTCACTGTTCCTGATTGTAACTGCACAGTATATACAATATTTCTAACTTGTTTATGGAGGTATGCTTAATGCTTCCTTAAGGATACCTCAGTGTAGATTTCAAGATTTGAGATAAACAAAAAAAAATTTTTTGTTGTGACTATGGAGGAGAAATTATGTACTGCATAATAATTAGACTCTGGTGTAACAGCAAAAAAATATAGTTTTGGAGTTAGGGAAAGTACAGTAGGGAGAGTATCTGGTTCATTTGTCATGTAAATTTTGCTGTATTATGACTTTACTTTTTTATTTGTCATGTAAACTTTACAGATATCAAGCAAAATACTTCTTTTTTAGCTTTCAGCACTAGAAGAAAAGTATATGATTAAACAAAAAAAAAAAAAAAAAAGAAAAAAAAAAGGCTTGAATTTCAAGGCTAATTAATTTGTTAGAAATTTGGAAAATTTGGGGAAAAAAAATTGCTAAAATTCAACGAAAATGCCCTTAAGCATTAAATTGGTATTATTAAAAAAGCATTTTTTTTTAATAGTGTAAAATTCATTTTCAGTATTTACCTTTTTTTTAAAAAAAATTCAGCTTAATTTTTGATTAAAATTTCAAAAAGAAAAACCTGCTTCAAATTGCTCATTCCTATTCTCTACAGTTTATATGTTTCAAATTTGGTAGCTGACCTGTAGATTGCAAACATATACACATACATTCATCATTATTAATAGTATAGATTTAATGGTTAAAATTTTTTAAAAAAAATTACTATTGTTTATTATGTTTGTAAATGAGAAGACATCTATCTTTGCAATGGATTTTGAATGTCTCATATATGCTCAGCAGATTTGAATGAAAGTTTTTTTAAACTTATCAATATTTCCCCTTTTCTCATTTGTTCTCATAGGGCGGGCAAAAAAAAAAAAAAAAAATTCTTTGTGTGTGTGTTGCTATATTATGAAAAAGTTTAAAATTAATCGGAATTATATCAAAGAAAGCAAGTTAATATAATTGATTGATATTTTTTTTATTCTTACATAATTTCTAAAAGTTGTAAATAGTAGTAAAAATTGATAATTTTTTCACCATTATTAAAATTTCTCTTATTTATTTGTTATAGCATTAAATATTCTACTTAAGAGAAATAAGAATTAAAAAAAATATATAGGAAAATAAAATTTATTTTCTTAAACATTCTATAACTTCTTGTTGCACATTCCCTTTATAATAAATAAAAGATGTATGGAATTAATTCAGTATACAATTTTTAGTTTCTAAACATTATAATTTTCATGTGCCATTTTGTATGGTTAAAAAATACATTATAACAATTGATTCTTAAAGTAAAAGATTATTTTGGTCTTAAAAATATAAAATTCATATACTGTATTTTATTTTAGGGTAAGTTACTTTGGTATCTTGCAGCCATAGGCAACGTACATTATGAGGTCCTTTTTTTTAATCAATTAAATATAGGTACACATTTTTAACTTAACATGCCACTCATTTATTCCATCTCTTCACTCATTTCCATTTCTTTATTGTTTTTCATATACGTAAAAACTAATCAAAAGCGAACTTTGACTGTGTGTGATCATAATTGAAAATATAATGAGTTTAGATGACTGAAAATTCATCATTATATATATATATTCTTTTTATCATACTTGAAACAAGATATGTAAATGATTAGATTGCTTGTGTTCATTTGAATTTAATAACGTAATACAAAGAACTAGATAGCCGAAATTTAGTATGTATTCTTTGCACTAAAAATGTAAATCTGTTCCAAATTTTGGAAAAGTCTGTCTAATGGCAGAATTACTTCTGTATTTAGTATTTTTTTTTCATTCACATATAAAATAAACAATAGAATACTGTATGTTACAAAGTTAGTTTTAATTTGCCAGCATGACTTTTATTGAATGAAAATATTATATATGCATTTTTATTTATTCTGTTTCTTTTGCAGTACCTTGGTATGTATGTAAACAAAAACAAAAAATTAATATTTCAAAATTATGTTTGATTAAATGTGCATTACTATTACATTCTGAAGAAATTTTAAAAATATTTATCAGTTTCATGCTATTGGAATTTAAATTGAAAATGATTTGTTTTAAGCATGGGGGGGGGGCAAGCTTGGCTCTAGTACTAGCATTAAGAATGTTTTACATTTTAAAAAAACAAGTAAAAATAATCAAAAAAGGGTTTTGGCAAGTTATTCTCAAAAAGAATCAAAATTACTCTATGGAAAAATTTAAAAAAAAATATATTTATGGAAAAAGCAATTTTAAATATTCATATGAGATACTAATTGATGTTAACCATATATATATTTGGGGGCATATTTGTTGTATATAATTATTTCTGTCCCAAACTGAAGGTGATATTCTTTTATAGTATGGCATTTATAATTTAAGTATATGAAAAAGTAGAAGAAGCACTCCTAACTCTTATTATTGCTAGTATTTCTTCTAAGAAATATTATTTAAAGTGAAAGTCTTCTGATATCATTTGTGCATTTCCATCTTATTGAAATGTATATATATATTTATACTATGGAACATTTGGATTTTCTTTCCTGATAGGTATTCTGGGCAGATTTCCGCTTGATGATTATGAAAATTTCGCTCTACCTCCTTCAGTTCCTCTTTTTTGTTTACCTATGGGAGCAAATATAGAATGCTGGCCAAAAAAAGCCCAGCAACCCAAACCAGTATTTTCTACATTTGTTCTTACTTCTTATTCAGCTGAAAAGGTAAGATATCAGCTTAATTGCATTTGTTAAAATTTCTGTACTGCTCTATTCTTTTCATTTTAAAACGAGAAGCATGAAATGTTGTTAAACACTGAAGCAGTTTTAATGAATTTTGAAAAACAGTACTATATTACAAGAAAAATATTTTTTTAAATCCTTTTGTATAATTCTGTGTGATTGTATTAAATTTTCATAACAGTGTGGAAAATAAATATATTGTAATATATGATTACCATCTGTCATTGTATATCATTTATTTGTTGTGAAATGAACCTGAAGGATTAGACAACTATATGTTATAAATAATATTTATACAGTAACTTGTTATACACACGAGATTGATAGTTCAGTCATAAATTATTAGTTCAGAGTAATAATATTTTTGGTGCGTGCCACATTTCCATATCACTATTTTTTTCTAATTTTAAGATAAATTTTGAAATTCTTATTGATTTTTTTCTTCATATTTTATATTAATTCTTTCCAGTACAGAGGTCACAATAATGGATGTTGATTATTTTTTTTCAGTATTTTTCTTTCTGGAAACTGAAAAATTATTGGAAAATAACATCTTTTCAAACATCTCAAATATTTATGTAGCAAGAAAAATGTAATTTTCTGCAAAAAACATGTTTATTGTTAAAAACAGGCAATATCTCTTTATGGGTGAAGTAAATAAACAGTGCTATTTGTTGCAAGCTTTTCCATTCAAAATAACATTTTTAGGTTTCATAATTTTTTTTTAAATTTTAAATATTAATAGATATTTTAATATTTAATTTAAATTAATATTGTAATTCAAATAGCATAAATAATATATATTTGCATATCAGTTAAATTTTAATTTTTAGTTAAGATTTGTATTAATTTTGGGTTTTTACATTTTTTATTTACATATATTTAATTTATGTATCTTCTACAAAAAATTAATTATTTTTAATTATTAAATGTTTTGAATTATTTAGAATATTAATGAAAATATTTATTGAGATATTTATAATTTTTATTACCATCATAAGAATTTATGTAATTAACTTTGAAGATTTTTTACAAATTAATTGTTCTAAACAAGCAGTATTTACAAGTAAACACCTTTTAGCCACAAAGAGTAAATTTATTTATAAAAAGATTAGTATAGAATCTATGTTTAGATCACCAAATTAAACTATTCAGTGTGTATTTTCATTATAATTAAATTTTTTTTTTTTAATAACCCATGCTGCAAAGCATTAAAGAAGTGTTATTGTATGAAGAAATGAAAAAAATTGATCTGAAAAACCTGATGACTACAAAAAAAATTTGTGTTTTTGCAAATCTTATTGATATTTCTTGTAGCTCTGTTAAGTAAGTTTTTAGTGCTAATTTTAAGTACTTGTGTATTAACTACAGAGCAGCAATTAATCCCTAGACATGTCATGTTTAATTGCGATCAGGGATTGATAGTAAAAGACCTCTAAAGATAAACAAGAACCCTCTAAAGATATGTTAATCATAGCTAAAATGTTCACTAGTTACATTTATCTATGACTCAAGTATCTAATTTCTTTTTTTATAACAGTATTTATACCTATTTTATTTTTAGCTATAGATATAACTCAATTAAAAATAATGGTGAAATTCTTTTTCTAATTTCTTTGTTTGATATTTAGGTCTATGGTGCTGCTGTAACCTTTTATGAACTCTTTCCTGAACTAAAGCTGAATAAGGCCATGAAATCCCATTTAAATTATGTAACTGAAGAAGACAAGAAAAAGAAATGTTTACAAACAAATAAATCTATATGCTTGTTATCTAGATGGCCATTCTTCGACACATTTGAAAAATTTCTTCGATACTTGCATCGCATGTCCATTTCAGGTCCCCACAAAGTTCCTTTAGAAAGGTATTGTAAGATAAAATAATTAATTCAGCAATATGCATAAAAAAATAAATGAACTCAAATGAAATATTTTAACTTAATACTTTTTTACAGAATTATTTCTCATTTTATGCTTGAAGTTCCTTTCCCATCTGTACAAAGACCTAGGATTTTAATTCAGGTAAAGATCTATATATTTACACCAAAGGTTTTTTTTTAAATTTTCTTTCTATAACAAATAAAAGATGACTTAAAATTAAAAAAGAAATTCATCATTAATTATTAAACCCTGAACACAAAAATCAGAATTGGGTTTGACAGTATTTTCTTGTGATTGATCACGTTGTTCATTTATCAAAATCAGTAACTTTGCTGTTTTCCTTATGCCTCAGTATGAAATATTTTATGATAAATTTAAATATTTCACATTTATTGTAGCATATTTTAAATTTATGCATTGGTTTACATATCTAGTGGCATTAAATATTTAATATATGTATTTGCCAACTGAGTAGGATGTTAGAATTTTTTAGTTCTTGCATAGGAAATTAAAGTTTTTTAGTTCTTATATTTCTGTTCTCATCTGGTTATAAAATATCACTTATAATTCATATCTAAATGCATTTGAAATTAATATTAAGTATATATGTAACAATCTTGGTAAAGGTGAATTTTTCACTGAATCCATCTTTTATTATTTTCTTAATAACTAGCCAGAAAAGTCTCAGTGACAATTTAAAAAATATATTGCTGATCCATGACTTGTAAATAAAGTAGAGTACTCCTTGAGTAGAGGCTAAAGATCAAAAGAGACAGTTGGCAATGCAGTCTAAACTTTTATGCATTAGAAATAAAATCTTCTAATTTGGAAAGAAGAAATACATAAAAAAAAATTAATGATTCTGCAATTTTGTGATTATTTATGGGGTTATGTTGAGCGGTTGAGTTATAATATTTGATTTGTCAGAAAACCCAAAAATATGTTCCTCAGTAGTTATTGAATCTTTGAATTTAAGTACTGAGGAAAATAATTATTTTGAAAAATCTAACATATTATTGATATATAGGTAAATATCTTTTTAAATAATTTTACAATTATTTTTTTTGAGTTTTTATTTTTTTTTAAGAAACTGAAACTGTTAGCAGAAACAATTATATATTAACTGATATTAATTTTTATTCAGCTAGCTGATTATACCATTACACTTGCACAACCTGGTGATACTCAACTTCCCCTGACGTAAGTTGTCACATCATATTAATTTTTAAAATTTTATATCTAAAATAATCTGAAATTTAGTGTCCCACATACAGTAAAAATTATTTAATTATTTGAAACAAATAACAGTATTTTAAGAAAATAAAATTACTTTTCTTCTATAGCGGTGCATCATTTATTCAACTGTTAAAGAACTTGGGACCAGATAACTGCCTTAAAATTCTCCTTTTTGCCCTCACCGAACAAAAGATTCTTTTTCATTCACTTAGACCAGATGTGCTCACAAGTGTTGCTGAAGCTGTTGTCAATGTAGGCTCTTCTGTTTACTCTTTTATTTATACTTATTTTCAATTTCTAAATGTTTGTTTACTTATTAATTTTTTCCCCTATACAGTTAATATTTCCATTTCATTGGCAATGCCCCTACATACCTCTTTGCCCTCTTGGTTTATCAGATGTCTTATGTGCTCCGGTGCCATTTTTAGTTGGTAAGTTTGGTATTTAATTTAAAGCAAAATATTAAGTCTTTATCAGATTAAGAAAATTTGCAAAATTTCTCTGATATGTTTATTTAAACAATTTGTTCTTTGTTTTAGGGGTTGATTCTAGATACTTTGATTTGTATGATCCTCCTCATGATGTCACATGCATTGATCTTGATACTAATACATTTCTGATGTGAGTGTTATATTTCTGGTATTTAAGTGTAAATTTGTATATAATAGGTTTTATATTAATATTATTTATTATTATACTTTTAGTTCGGAAGAAAAAAGACACCTTAATACAAAGTTATTTCCAAAGGTAAGCTCTTGTATTTTTTGAACGAATTTTTAAATATTCAATACTTTTATATGCAATATTTTTATTCTTTATAATAATTAATAATAAGTCATTTCTGTTTTTAAAAAAAATTCTCCTGCACACAAATGAGAATTTTTGTTTTTGCTTTAATTGAAATCTTGAGTTTTTAAGTTTAACGTACCACAATAGTTTTATTACAGCTCTATTACTTTGCACATGTGTTTTGAATTAATAAAGTAAAAACTGACCTACAATTCTGCTTCAACTTTTTTAGGCAAATAGTTGAGAAACATTTAAAGATCATTGTTATATGCTCTTTTATCATTTTTAATTCTGCAAGTTTTTGTCTATGAAAAATTCCTTTTACTATAACTATGTGTAATTAGTTGGGGCAAGCAGTAGAAACACTCAGGGACAAAATTGCAGAATAAATTAATTAAATTTAACAAAAAGTATTTTTAGATTTCATTTCTCAAAACTAAAATAATTTTTTTAAATTCCTTTTTCATTTTAATATTTATAGATTATTTGGAATGCTATGAATTTAGCTAGAGGAACTGGAAATAAATTACATCAATATGTATATAATTGTCTACAACCATCTGTAATGCTGGACTTAGTTAAAAATATTCTTGCTCCTTTGATTTACATCCTTATCAGGTGCAAATTCCTAACTTCTGTTATTATTTCTAGCCATCGTGACTTTTTATGACAGTGACAACTTTTTTTAATCTTTAAATTGCAGATTTATTACTTTGCAAATAAACTAAGCATCAATAAAAATTAATTATGAGGTTTTTAATATTGAATTATAGCAAAAGTTAGTGAACTGAGGTCTGTAATTTTTATTTTATATGTATGCTTATTCATAATATTGTCACTTCAATTGAAGATTTTTGCAAATATTTTCTTTTAACATTTTTTTTTTAATTTGGCATTATATTTTTATCTGTTAGTGTATTACTATTATTTACAAAATGTTTTTAGTAATTAATTTTTATTTGAGTGTTTGTGAATATTATGGACAGAGAAATTCGCATTTGAAAGAAACAGTTATGTTAAAGTTGCTATGTATTTTTATCTAAAATGTACCAATATCGCTTAATTTAATTTAAATTCTAATTAATTTTGCTCATTTTCTGATCCAAATCCAACTTTTTTTATTTAATTGATAACTCACTTTAAAAATTTGATAATCATCTCTTTTTTGACGAAAAAAATGTGCTATATTAATCGAATTACAATTTAGGAAATACTTATATACTGTAAATATTCACTGAAATAATTTGCATGCCATCATAAATGCATTATATTAAGAGGCTTTTTTTTCCTTTCCCCCAACTTCCAGAATGTTTTTTCAAAAAAAACTGCAGAATTAATTGCTTTTTATATAAATTTTATAGAAGTAATATAATGATCTTAACAATCAAAATGAAACAATGAATTTACACAAATAAAATTTTTAAATTGCTATTCAATTTCTTAATTCATTTGTTTATAATATCTGATTGGTCATTCTTTTTTTAAATCTTATGTTGATTAATAGGTAGTAGTTTATCTGCGTGTTTTTTTATTTATCAATCTTTAAATTTCCTTATGGTTTTATAGCGTCCTGCACGTATACTGAGGAACACACTGCAAACATTGTATGGTAAACTTGTGTCAACTCGCTGCTCATCAAATTCATCCTTACTCTTAGCTAGCAATTCTGCTCAAATTGATTATGATTTTAAAGCTAAGAAAAATGAAGTAAGTTGAAGAAACAAACTGGCCTATTTTTATGTGTGTTTCATTTTCCCTCCTAGCTAGAAATTCTTCTTAAATTGATTATGATTTTAAAGCATAGAAAATAAAGTGAAGTGAAAAATAAATTGACATTTTTATATCCCCCCCCCATCAAATAAATTGTTATATGCTAGTAAGTCTCCCATTGATGAAGTTTTCACTGAAATGGATTGTTGCCTGTTTCAATTTTCTCCAACCATGAAATTAACAAGTTTAAGTCTTTTCTTTGTGTATGACCCCCTCCCCCTTAAAAGAAACTTTATATTACCTTTTTACAAAAAAAAAAAAAACTTTGCTAAAGATTAGAATTGTCAAATTTCATCCTTCTTTTCATTGTATTTTGAATTTTTCTGTTCTTTGATCCTTTTTCGCTATTTTTCAAAAGAATGTTTTTTTTTTTTTTTTCCCTCTTTCTATTTCTTTCAATAATGCTATGAATTTTAGACAGAATATTAATTATATCTGCATTTACTTTATTAAAACAATTAAAAACTTGTTTTTTAACTCTCATTTCATTATTTCCTTACAAATTGAGAGTACTATTCCAAAAGGAAGAAATTTTTTAACACCTGCTAAGTAATGTATTTATACTTTTAATTCAATCTGTCACTACAACAATTTGAAAATTTATAACTAAAAACTCTTTGTAAATTTTTACCAAAAGTTGGCTCTGACTTTTGGGAAATATGAATATTCACTCAAGTTAATATACTGTTTTCTCAGTATTGGTTTAAGAAATGTTTCGCAGGGCATTTGATTTAAAAGCTTACTTTTTTAATATAATAAGTAATTTTTACATTTTTAACATTTCCAGTCATGAAACCAATAAATTTGTATCTCTTTTATAAAGTATGCAAATGATCTTCGATAATGATTATAAATAATTTACACTTCTTATGTAATAAGAAACAAATTTACTGAAATGGAATGAGGAATTCAATTTAAATTATTGAACTGTTCACTTTCCATTTGTTAACTTTCATTCCAAAGAGTCCAATAACACATTTTTCAAATATTATGACTGATTATTAACATGATTTTTATGACTGGAATAGGTAATGTATCTGCATTCTAAATTACAAAATGCAATTTTTGTCCCAAAAATATTTATGTATGTTTTCAACAACTTATATGGATTAAACCCAATACTATATAAATTTGTCTTGTTCTTAGTTATTTGAGGTAGTGTGCTGTATTGAATGAATTTGAATAAAAAATTGTTGATTTAAATTATTCTTATAAATTTAAATCAGTTACCTGTACAACTGCTTTGTTTTTTCCCAATTATGATTTTCTAAAAAATTATAATTTATGAAAAATTGTTTAAATTGTTTATTTTCAGCGGCAACTTGAGTTGGAAATTCAAGAGGCTTTTTTGCGTTTTATGGCTTCCATTCTTAAAGGCTATCGCCAATATCTTCTACCCATTACAACTGCTCCAACAATTGGGACTACAGATCCCAATTCATTATTTGATTTAACTGGTAACATTTTTGTTGTTTTTGAAAAAATGTCATTTTAATGTTCTCCTTTATATTCTTAATTTTTTAAATACAACTTTTTTTATAACCGCAGATAATCATTTATTTTGAATTACGTTTATTCTTAGTACCTTGATGAATATTTTTAAATTTTTGTCAGAAGAGTAAATAATACTTATGTAAAATATTTAATATTAGTGTAAAGTACTTTGTATGGATAATTTATTTTTCATCATATCAATTGGGACTTTGTTATTCTTCTTTACTTCTTATTTCTTTTTTGCTTTCATAATTTTCAAATAACAGTTATAAAAATTATATTAAATTTTATACAAATAGTTTTTTTTTTATCTAAATAAATGTGAAACTCTTCCTCTGTACATTTTTAAAAATTTTTATTATAAAAATTTATTATTACTTTGATTTTTTCAATTTCAAACCATTGTAGGTCTTTCTTTCTTTCTTTCCAGGTTTTTTAAGAAGCCGAGACAAAGCATATGGAAGATTTTTCTCTTTAGTAATGAAAACTCAGATGTTTATACGTTTTATTGAAGAACGTTCATTTGTTTCTGATAAAGATGCCAGTTTAGCATTTTTTGATGAATGCACTGAAAAAATTGATTCATCTGACAGTAGTGATTCCAAATTTTTAGAAATTGATGAATCTCAAACTAGTGATCGAACTGTGTTTGTAGCTCCTCCAGAACCTGTTGGTTTACCTGTTGGGCTAGAGTACAGGTATAAACAATTTGGTGTACTGAAACCACAGTTGTTCCATAAAAATCCTGCCAAGTCTCTTCTGAATCTAATTGCTCAAGCTAGTCCTATGCCAAATAGTCCAATGGCTCGAAGAAGCAAGCAAGAAATTAGAAGTGCTCAGAAGGTGATTAGACCATCTCATAGCATTAGTAGCCTTCAATTTGATATTAGTTGGTGAATAATAATTTTTTTTCCTGCCATAAAAGTTCTTAAAATTTAGTTGATGCAAGGATAATAATAATAAATTAATTATTTAAAGTAGATAGTAGTGATAAATTAAATACTTGTTATCTAAATTATGCATTTATTTAAAGAAAAGTTGAATATGAATAAATAGGTATCATTTATGCAAAATAAAATTTCCATTTTATAAATTTCAGAATTGCTATTGCAAATTGTACTTTCAAGTATGTAATTAATGATGTGCCTGTTTACCTTTTAAAACACATACACACCTTTTTTTTTTGTAATATTATTTTATAAAAGCAGTTTATGTCCCAAAATATGAATCATATGTAGATTTAATGTTGATTTTTTCATTGTTAGTTAAAATTTGTGCAAAAAATGAATATGTTCAAATTGATATTCCAAATTGTAAAAGAAATTTCATTTTAAATTATTTAGTTTTGTAGCTTATACAATTTCTGATGCCTGAAGCTATTTTATTTTATGTGATAAGAAAATTATAATATTCTTTTATATAGAATAACCAATACTAAATTAATATCTCTAAAATATTTATTTTTAATCTTTTTTGTACAAAATGCTGCTTTTGAATACATAGTCTTCTCTTTTTTCTTCCTGTGGGTTATTGCTTGCTGTTACTTTGTTTTCAATTCCAGTTATAATAACAAAAATTTAAAAAAATTGCAAATTAGGCCACAATATTTTTATATTAAAATAAATATATGTAATTGTCAAATTAAAAAAAATCATTATTGTGATGATATATAAATAGTCAATTAGATAAGTGTAAACTATGAGTCAGGGCTCTGCAGAATCTGCAAACAGACTAGTTGAAATGACAGAAGATAATAGAGTTTGTCAGTGCTATGCATAATCAAATAATTTTTAGAAATTGAAACTTTAATAAAGTTATTTAATTGTAAATTTAAAATATTTTAATGATACATTGTTTCCATTTCATTTGTTTAAATATAAAGATTTCTGAATTTATATTTGATTTTTGTATTTTACTTTTCATTCTGCCAAGCCCTGGTGTAAAGTAAGGTCAAGAGATTCTTATGGAATTAATTAAATTATATTATTGAATTTCAACTAAATTATATTATTGAAGTCAGCACCCTTTTCTAGTGTATGTGTAATCAGCATTTAGTTGTTGCTGTGATGATTTATAATATAGGCACTTTGCACATCGAAACCCACTCTTTAGTTGCAAATTTTATCTTATTAATTGAAGAAGAGCATTACAAATCTCCTCAGCGCCCTTTACATAAGCATTTAGAAGTATTAAGCAAGAAAGTTATGATGTATTTGAAAATGAAGTATGAAAGAATATTATTTAAATTTATTATTTACATTCTAAAGTATGTAATTTTATAATTTTTGAATATTCTTTAATAAAAACCTTACATTTTTTTTCTTAAGTAAGAGTGGGTCCTCTGTAATTTAAACTATGAAATTGATTGTAATTGTATTTACTTCAGTATAGTAAAATTGTAATGGAATTTGATATTGGTTTAATGTCAGTTTATATAGGTTTTTAGACAAGTTACACTTTTTATTAATTTCATCATATTTGATCAGTGACTGTGTTGCAATTGAATATTAAAATGTTACCAAAGGAATATAATAATTATTATATTGTAGTAATGTAAAACTCTTTCAATGAAATATTGCCATAGCAAATGGGTAAAAGCAATGTAATGTGTTATGACTTGAAAAATATATTAAATTAAAAAAAAAATGACACTATTACACTCTAAGAAATGACTATGGTGAAAAATGAAGTGATATTTCTGTGCTTTTCTCACAAATAAATACAATAACACAGTTGATTTTAATATGCAAGAATTTTGTACTTCTTTTTTATTGCTATCTTTTGAAAGAAGTAAATAAGAATATTTAACTAAATTTATCTTACCATCCCTACTTTCTGTGTAATTTGGAGCACATGCTTTCTTAAAGAATCTAGCTATTTTAATGCAATTCAGTTCATCTCTTTTAAAACAATATATGAAATGTTCTTTTCTATTTATAAACTTTTTTCTTCTTCTTTTTTACCAAATCTTTTGAAATCCTTAGAAATATTCTTTTATGTTGAAAATAATTTTTTAATTGAAGCATCTTATCATGCATGTTTACACTTCGTATAAGTTCTAAAATGAAGCAGGGCTATTTTAAATTACAATAATATGTATTGTTTTCTAATTATACATTTCTAATTTTAGATAGCCAGAAAACATTCTGAAACTCCTGTGATGTGGGCAAAGTAATTTTTTTTAAACTTGTAGCTATTATTTTTTAGCATATCATTTTAGTGCATTTTATTTCATATATTATAATTTGATATGTTCATTAAGAAAAACAATTGCAGGTGCCTAGTTGGGTATTGTGTCAGTTTATGGTTTATCCATCTGCCCTCCTTTGCCAAAAGCTCGCCATCTAAAAGTAATGCTCTTAGATTGGCTTTTGATGTTCTAGTGCAGATACAGAAATATAAAATTTGTCAACCAGATGAGGTTTGTAGAAATAAACTTTTTTTTTTTCTCATGTACAATAATTACATTTGTGAACTCTGAGATTAAAACAATTGCTATTAAGAATTCGAAAGCTCAGAGCAATTTCCTCCTATCTTAAATAATGATACTTTTAATAATACATTTTTTTTATTTATTTAACTTTTTTTTTTTGAAATTTTTTGAAAATTATAAAAATTACGGATTGTTGCTCATTTTGTACTATATTTTCTTGCTGGGATTTACCTACAATTTAATTTTTTAATGATTTTTTTTAGATCACTGAACAACTGTCAATCAAATATGCATATTCTTTTTATTGTAAAATATTGTGTAATTCATGCATGTCTTTTTTTATCAAATTCATGTTCTTTGGAACCTTACTTTAAACTTTAACAAAGTCAAACTAATGAATGTTTGCTCTACTTTAAAAATATAATCCACAAATAAGAGTTTTTATTATCAGTATTAAAATTGTTGCAAACTAGCAATAAATTCTAATATTTCATTGTGGTAAAAAAAAAAAAAAACTTTTAAGGAACTTTGATCTTGTTAAAATTGCTACAATCTACAATTTTATATTTTATGCACCTTTATGGGCTATTAATACATAGAAATTTTAAATATAAAACATTCGGGTAAATTTATATTTCTCTTCCTGTCTGCATTATTATCTTGTAATTGTATTTAGCAGTTATTTTAATTTCCAAAATATTTTTTAATTAAATAAATAATTGACCATTTTAAATTATGTATAACTTATCCATTTTGTATTTCAAAGCCAGTTTAGATTATTTGTTCAATTTTTTCTTTTACATTTTATTATTAGGTATGTTACCGTGTTCTTATGTTGCTGTGTGGTTTATATAGTCAGCCTACTTTAGCAGTTAAAGTATTATTTGAAATGAAGCGTCATGGTGTGCAGCCAAATGCTATTACTTATGGTTATTATAACAAAGTAAGATCTTTTTAAAAAGTATATTGAAGTATATATATACAAGAATTAAATGTTTCTGTTCAGTTTTGTTTTAAAATTTTTTCATTTTCTAGGCAGTATTAGAAAGCAAATGGCCAGCTGCTGATACTAGTAGTACTCTTATGTGGAACAGGCTGCGAAATGTAATAATGGGCATTGCTCAATTCAGGCAAGGTTTGAAAAACAAAGCAAGACGTTCACTATCACTGTGTTCAGAAAGTGAATTGGATCGCTTGAGTAGGACAAGTACGGAAAGTAGCAATCCTGATGATATAACTGTTGTGAGAATTGGCAATCCTGCTGAATTTGTGCCAGAACTAATCAAACTCTCTGATGATCAAAATAATTCAGGTAATTTGTATCATGTATTCAATAATTTAGTAAAAATTAATGCACTATTTGCAGTGAAAATAAACAGTGTTTTATACCTTTTCTGTTTTAATTGATCAAAATTATAATTAATAATTTTTATTTCGTAAAAAAATTAAATGACCCAAACTATTTGATATTATATTATTTATTCATATTATTTTAAAAACTGCATTTTTCACCTTTTAATGATTTTACTTTTTAAGTATGTGACTTAAGCAAGTACTCCAGAATTCTTTTTTAGGCACATTTTTCTTTTCCGATAAAAATTCTAATTTTACTTTAAAAACCATGCTATTTTTATTTAATTCAAAATTTATTCAATATTTCTGTATATGACTTGATAAAAAGTTAAAACATATTAGCTTCCACCACCCTTATTTTGGTGAAATTAAATTTGAATTCAGAATTACAAAAGCATAGAGAAAGTACCATATCTGAAAACATACAGCCTTTGTAAATATTTATATCAAGACTGTTGTCCTTCCCTTCAAACCGCATGAAGAAAAGTTTTGTATTACTGGTTGAAGAAATTGTTAAAAAAATATATATTGCATTCTGAATGAAATGCAATTAAAGCATAAAAATTCAGTATAAAAAATATCAGAATATTAACTATATAGAAGTGTTATGTAGTTAATATGCTGATATTTTTTAGAACTCTATTCAGTAAGTGTTTGTTTGTTTTTCTTGTGAATTATTTATTTAAATTACAGCAATCCATAAATATATTTTATTGAAAAAAAATTGCTGAAATATTCATATCTGTGTCAGAAAAAGTTTCTAATTCTGACATATGTTTTTACATTAGTGTATTTTTTGTTTAGATGAACTATCAGATCGTGGTTATAGCTCTATGAATCATGTTGATGGCATAAAACCATCTCCTGTTTCTGAGATTGAAACAGACAATGGCATTAAAAAATTAAACTCGGAACCA
This sequence comes from Argiope bruennichi, assembly GCF_947563725.1. NCBI lineage: Eukaryota > Metazoa > Arthropoda > Arachnida > Araneae > Araneidae > Argiope > Argiope bruennichi. The sequence continues at coordinate 62,544,774 of NC_079152.1, read as the reverse complement.
CCACCAACTTCTGACTGTGATAATCAAAAATGTGTTGGTAAATATATCTTAATTTCTTTGTCATCATTTCGTGTGTAAAATGCCTTTAACATTCATTTATTTTGCTATTGATAATAATGAATTAGGTTGATCAACCAATTTCAAAATTAGCTGTTTATTTAATTTTTAATGAGCTGAGAGTATTAATTTCTGCAAAAGAAACAAAATATTGTATTATAGAAACAATGCACAGGAAATGTATTAATATATAAATAAAATTTTGATGCTGTAACAGAATGAAAATTTACTAATGTTTTTAGTAGAATACAACTTTTAATTTAGTCACTTTTAATTTAGTCACTCTTAATTTAGTCTGAAATTGGGGCAAAATTTAGATTATTTTTTAATTTGATTAAGTTTAATTCAATTTAGATTACAGTAAGTGCTTATCGTTCAACTAATTTTAAAATGTATATTTGGTTAAATATAACAGATAACTGAATAATAAATCACTATAAATGTTTTTCTTTAAAAAAATAAAACAAATTGCTGGTTTCTTATGAGAAGCCTATTTATATGCATATAAATTTTTATAAATATTACATTCAAAAAGATTTTAGAGTGCAAGGAGATTCTCGTTGTAATTTAGTGATGAATATCATAGGTGCAATTTTCCTGTACTATTAGTAGTTAAAATATCTTCCTAAGTCATTATGATTGGAAAAAATTTTCAGTGACAATTTATAAAAAAACTATGGAAATAATTTCCTTTGTATTGTTTCTAGGTGTGAAGTGTCCCGTTGCACGAAGATTAAAATTCCAAGAAATAGATTTTTCTGCTTCAGATGATTTCAGAAGTCGTGTTGGAAGCATTGTCAAAAGTTCAGCATCAAGTATTGGCAGCCTTTCTCAACTTCAGGAATGTGCAGGTGAATTCTCCCCCCCCCCCCATTTCTGCTGAGCGAAGTAACCGTCTCACTTTAAATTGCACTGCAATTGAATTACAGAGGCAGAATGAATCTCGTCTGTCTGCTGACAAAGAAAGACACTTAAATTTGGAACACAGGAGAAGTGAAAGAACAAACGTTCCTGATATTTGGTCTGAAAAGGAGTACACCACTCTGAATTTCGATCCATGTGTGGATTACAGAAATGATGCCTTGGTTTCAATAGGATCAATGTCTATAATCTGTCCATATTGTTCAGCTTTAGGAATACCTTTGATATACAGTCATTTTCACCACACACACACACACAAAAATATCACGAAATTTTAGCGAAATGGCGAAATGTGGAGAGAACGGCAGCAATAGGGTAACAGTAACAAAATGACACTGAAAAATTGCTAATATCACAAGGCGCAGAATGATTGTATATCAGAGCTTAGCCTAGCTTTAAAATGGAAAGATGAATCAAAAGGCATGTGTTGTTTACAAGGGAAAATTGAAACCATTTTAACAGTCTAAATATGGAACAGTATTGATATACATTTTCACCCAAAAAGTTTATCGCCAAATTTTAGCGAAATGGCTGAATGTGGCATGAACTACACCAATAATGTTTCCAATCTAAAGGTTCAGAGAAACGCTGCAACAAATTAATGGAAATATAGAAAAAAAAGTCAATAAATGCAGTAAAATGAAATACATACGAAAAAATTTAATCGAAAGTAATGAAAGTAAGCAGAAGAAGTATATGCAGCAAGAAAAAATCAAGGGAAATGAAAAGGAAAGATCAAAATAAAGTAACATAAAAAAAAAGCAGCAATGTAACCAAATAAAGCGCCACCGAAAAATTGCCTATCTCGCAGGGTGCCAAATGACTGTATATCAAAGCTTAGCCCTAAATATTTCTGAATAAGTGCTATAAAAAAATTGTTTTGCACTTATTTTGGATTATTTCTAAATATCTTTTTGATCCCGCATGACATTCCCATGTCATATCGGGTGGAGGCTAGACTTAAGTCAAAAGCTAATTTTCTCTCTTAGATGTTATGCCACAAAGACACGCTGTGCGGGTACTGCTGGTTTATATATATATATATATATATATATATATATATATATATATATATATATATATATATATATGTTGCGTGTGTGTGTATATACACACACTTCTAATAACTGAATATTGAGCAACCATTTATAAATTTCTTTAATTAGGTGGAGAATAAAAAATTATTACCTTAAAATAATTCTCTTAGAATTATGAAATATCCCCTTTGCAGTTATGTGTATGAAAAAATATTGTTTTTTTTATTTCTAGATCAACATATTATAGCATGATAAAATGCTTGTCTTCATTTGTATATATTGAAGCTATTACATGCCATGGCTTATACAGATTGTATTAGCCTTTGCATAGTAAAATCTCCATCTCTGTCCATCAAAGAATGTCCATCTCTCTGTCATTTTTACAGTAGTAAAAATAAATTTTCTGATTAACAATCGTTTCTACCTGAAAATAATTGTCCTTGCTTTTAATTAATACCGTTAATTTCATTGGCTTAAAATGTCTTTACAATATTTGCATCTTACCAATCATTGACTTTTTAAAGAAAAAAATTGGGTTAACCAACATATTTCATTTGTCATAAAGATGAAGATATATATTGATTTCTTATAATGTGATCAACTAACAATGATGAAATGATTTCAAAAGTAATGGAAATGCTTCAATGTTTAAATAAAAGGAAAATATATTTATATTTTTAAAAAAAAGAAAAAGCATACTTCTATTAAGAATAAATCTGAGTCATATTGTTTGCTCCTTGGTATTTTCTGGAATACAAATGCAATAAAAGTCTAATTTTGGTATTAACAGGCTGAGATTTACTTAATATATGGTCCCTGGTGAATTGGCGTTTTTTGGGGTGGAGTTTTCAACTAACAAAATTATGTATATCTCAAGAACTACTGCAAATTTTAGAGTGAAATTTAATACACTTACATAAGAACACTTGCTAAATTGAATAACTAAAACAAAAAAATCTGGATTTCTATAATAGGAATTTTTTGAAGTAGTTAATTAACTCAGATAATCAGTTTGTTCATATCAACAAACCTATACCATTGTGTCATTTCCATTGACACCAAATTTGTGAAGGTACAATAATAAATAAGAAAGATACAGAGGTGTTCCTTTTTTTTAATGATGGCTCTACTAATAAATACTTAATAGTAATGAAATCGAGCATTTTTTAACAATATCTCTTGAACTGAATAGAATAAGAATTTATTGTGTATGCTTTTCTGTATATATGTATATGAATTTGATACTTTTAAGATTTCATCCCATTTATACTTCACAATATATTTGCAGATATGCATTACATTAAATTAAATGTTAATGAAAATTTGATATTGAATTAATGCATTGTTAAAACTCTTCTAGTTGATAGCAGTGCTGGCATTCTAATGACAAGCAGAACATCCTTGGTAGATGAGATACGGATTTCTGATTGGGAACCAGAAACTCGGAAACGCCACAAGAGTGCTGGTGATTGCAATTGCCATTCATCTTGTTACTTGCGGTCTCCTAATAAACCTCTGAATGAAGTAACTGAAGAAAGTACATTAAAAACACCATTTTTCAGATCTTATAGTTTTGGAAATGATGCTCAGATCATTCGTAAAATTCGAGCTGCTAAAGACCCCTGTGAACCCCTTGCTAAGTGGATTGAGTCCCCACTTAAGAAAGGTTTGTTTGATAAAAAAAGAGAAGACAAGGAGAAGGTCTCAAAAAATTGTGGTTTAACACGTTGTGATGAGGAGCCTGAAACTGAACAAGATGTTCCTGGAACATTACATGCTATAAAACTGTTACGGCCGAAGTCTCCTTGTATTCCAATAGAGAAACAACGCAAGATATCTGAGGAATCAAAGCACAGTGTAATTTCTAGCCTTTCTTCTGAAGATGGATCTACTTCCAGTGCTGCAGATGACAAGAATACAGATGAAAATCTTTCTACTTCATCCCAAGACTTTTTGTCATCTACTTTTACACCTATTAAAGAAGCTTGGCTAAATTGGGATTTTGCCAATAGTGCTATACCTCGAGTGGCATCTAACATCACTACAACTTTTGGCAATGTGTATCGTGAATCATTCCGAAGAAAGCAAGGTAATAAAGTGGCTCGGAGTTCAACTTTTCACAGTGGTGCCAGGAACTCTGTACCCAAATTAAAGCCTCGAAAAGAAGGCTTGGCCAAATTAAGTTCTGATGATGTTGGCAATAAGTCTATGTCCAGGTCATCAACTTTACCCATTTCTCCTAAAGTATCTCACTCCTCAGAAAGTGATTTGACTGGTTCTCCTTTTGGAATTTCTCGTCTGACTGGGAGACATTCAGAGGTTCTTTTTGATAGCTTAAAGTCTGCAGTTACATCAGTTTCTTCCAAACTAAATGAATTCAGAAGCTCCTTATCAGCAACCAATACTCCCACTAAAAGTAAGTTAATTTCCCCTAATTCATGTAAAATTGTGATTTGGGAATTTAATTTATTTTAAATATACAAAAATTTCATTTCAAAATTTCTCATGTTTCAAATATTTTTCATTTAATATTTTTTTTTTATTAATTTAATCCCAAATGCACATATTTGAATACTTAAAGCTTTTCTTAATATTGCTGAAACCAATTAGTATTTTATTTTTTCCCCCATCCTGAAAATGACTTTTTTTACTACCTTTGATATTTCAGATGCCTTCTCCTCTTCTTCTCAACACGACATAGACTTAATCTTATATGATGATGGTGAACTAGGAGGATTAACATATGATGGCTATCGAATCAGCATGGATTGTGCAAATTTGAATGATATTAGCTGTTCTGTATTCACTCCTGACCATGGAAGAGAGAGAACACCTGGCAGATTTGACCATAGAGGAAGCTTACCTCATGTTGGTAGGTTTGTTTTGCATTAATTTAAAGACTGAATGTTGTTTGGAAAAACAGATATTAAAAAAGAGAGAGACTATTCAGACTACACTTATTATTTTTAAATCTTGATAGGTTATATTGATTCTAGTTACGTATAATTGAAAGCAATATCAAAATTTGATAATATTCAGAAGTCTGTAAAAATTAGCCAAGTCTGAAATATGCATTTTAAAACTTAGCAGTTTACATAAAATGTTGAAGAACATTCTGATGTTGCATTTTTATAAAAATAATTGTGTATTTTAAGTAAGTTGTTATGCAACATATTGTAATAGGTTTAATTTTATATTTATATTCCAAACTACACATATGTAAATATAATTTTCAGTAGTGAATACAAAATATATAAAATAAAATTTTTCATCAGTACCGTAACTTAGTTCAATGATTATATTACTCTCAAAAGTTGTTATGCAACATACTGTAATAGATTTAATTTTATATTTATATGCCAAACTAAGCACATGTAAATACAATTTTTAATAGTGAATACAAAATATATAAAATAAAATTTATTTTTAGTACCGTAATTTAGTTCAATAATTATATTATTATGAAATTTTAAATCAGTTGAAAATGTAACTAGAATCATAACTGTTAAAGCATATATTTAACTTTTCTTAAATAATGAAGAATTTTTCCATATTAGTAGTTTTCAATGAATGTTCATTTGCAAAGTTATATATAAATTAAATTCTTGCAAAATATTGCTCAGAGAATTATTATCCTTATTTTTTTATATATATATATAGTTAGTGCTCCTGTTTTTTCATCACAAGTATTTGAGATGTTTGAAAAACAAAACTTGGCTTCTAATGATGGTTCTGGTACTCAAAAAATTGCAATTGACATAACTATGACCACTTGTTCACGTTGCTTCACTTGTTCCTCCCTGTTGTATGATGAAGAAATCATGGAAGGATGGAGTGCTGATGAATCCAACTTAAATACACAGTGAGTTCTTATCGATTTAAAACTAACAATATGTATATAAGTATATTGATTATGTGTAATAAATTTATGGGTGAATTAAATCTGCCCTTTATTTTTGATAAAATTCTTTTTAAAATTGTCAATGTACAAAGATTAAAAAAATTACTTCCCACTCACTTCACTATTGATGATATTATATCTTTACTGGATATGTTATCCACTTTATCTTAAAATTTCTTAAATAATCATTTTTCATATTTCTAGATGCACTTTTTGTAAAGCAAAACTTGTCCCTCTTCTGTCTATATTTATTGAAGTAAGTAATGATTTTTTTGAGTAATAAGTTTTGCTCATTATTGTACTTAGATTTTGATAAATTATTTATCCTTGAAAGAAGATAATTCAGGGTGGCGACAGAATCAAGAATTCAGGGTATTTTATCAATCTGGAAAAATCTGAGAAATTCGTAAAAATATCTAAAAATCAGGAAAACTTTAGTGCAACAACATATCGCCTCAAGAATTGCCAAGCATTCACATGATTGGCGATTTTACGTTATCATTTCTTTATATCCAAAGATAATGTCACCAAAACAAGCATATTAACAGCAAGCCAGTATAGCTTTCTTTCAAAGATCTGGTGATTTTTTGAACTTTCATTATTATAAGAAGAGAGATAAGCTGATGAACATTGCAAACAGCAACTCTAATAAAAAAATTTTTAAAAAGATGTTTTTTCACATTTCAATAAAAAAGAATAATAATAAAAATAGGGGGAGGGGGGAAACGAAAAAAAATACAAACTGAAAATACAAATACGTTTTGGTTCAACCTGCTCTCAACTCAAAACCTTGCAATGATATCATATTTTTATTAAATTTGATAATGATATTTTCTCATGGCAACAGTGTTGCTGAGAGAGGATTTTCAATCAGGAACGTTTATGGGAGAATATGAAAGAACAAATATTCATTGCGAAAAAAAGAATTATTTATGACAGCATTCAAGCAAATAGTGAAATAAATCATTTTAAAGTGTAAAACAATTGAATTTAAGTGTGAGGAATTCATGACCCAAATATGAAAAGTATAAAGAAAAGAAAGGATGGGAGAGAATTATGTGGATATTTGGAAAGAAAAGGGCAAGCAGACTATCAGCTCAAAGAATTAAAAGCAAATAATAATTAAAAAAAAAAACCTGAAGCAGCTTAAAAAGAGACTAAGAGTTGAGGAAGAAATTGCAAGCTTAAAAATTTTTCAAAAATGAGATTTTAAAACTTTTTAATTCACTTAAAAAAATTTGTTAGTATTCTGATAATTGATATGTCAGTTTTGAATTATTAACTGATTATTACTTTTAAATTTATTATATTTTGATTGTAATAAGTAAGCATTTGTTATTTGACAGCTGAGTTATTATCTTTAAGTTAGTATTTTACTTCTAGTATTATTTGTAATACAAATAAAATACTTTTATTCATTTATAAAAGCATAAGTTTTTGATTAGAGGAAGTAATTTCTTATTATTTCTTAAAGTAAAAAGATTGAAAGTAATATTTGGCATTTTTTTTAAATCTTAACTAAAATATATATTATTAATTGCATATAATCATTCTTTATGCAACATGCAATTCTGGTACTTATACAAAAAAGCACTTATTAGTTATTGATTTATTCTAAAATTTTAAGTAAAGATTAATCTTTAATGCTGAAATAATATAGCATATGTTGCAGAGAGTACTTTTAATGTTTCCTATAATTCTTAAGCAGTTTTAGAAACAAAATATTTTATTAAAATTTCTAGTATTTTTCCTATATAAGAAACCTAATATGCTATTTTAATAGTTTTTTTAGGATGTTCATCCCATTTTTAAAAATGGAACTTCATGGAAGTATATTTTTATATTAAACAACTCATTACAGAGATTCTGAATTGGGAGAAAATCAGAAAATTAATATAATTAACAACTGTAAATCAGAGAACTGTTTGGTCCGAGAAAATAAGAAATTTTTTTTTTCATAGTTTCTGTAGCCACCCTGTAATGGTAAACAATCAATCTAATTTTCCTTATTGTGCATATATATTTATAGTGAATATTTTTTATCTATGAATTGATCTCTTTAATTTAAATAAATATTTAAAAAAAAAAGATTGTAAAATTAGAATTGTGGCCAACTTTTTGTTCGAATACTTCTGGAAATCTTATTGAAATATTTTGAATTTCGTTTCCTGTGTTTTCATCATTGTCATATAGATTGATTTTTTAAATAGTTCACCCAGACTCTTCCTAAAATAGAATCATATCCATCCAATGTGATACAAAAATCTTCATAAGGCTTATGACCTTATATTCAACTTTCACTCAAACATTTTCTCGAGGCAAGAATACATTTTCAATGCATGAATCTAAATGTGATTCTTTCTAGTTCAGATGTACCCAGATTCTGTGTCAGCTTCATAGTTTTGATTATTTTAATTGAAATAATATATTTTAAAGCATCAGCTGTGGATTCTAATGCCTAGTTAGCATAAATATTTATGATCATGTTTACAGCAATATCTTAGTGCAATTTCACTTGTTTAGTTTATAATTTTGAATTGTTTGATCTTTCATTTCTCAGTTTTATATAAACTTATTGTATTTAACCAAAAGATCTGCCTGCTTTGCACTTCAGATTATCTAGATTTAATCATCATTTCTGCTTGATAAAGGTTAATTCCATAAAGCAAGTTCAAATTATTTATACAAGCTATTGTTTCTTTTAATTAAGGAAATATTTCTTAGCTTTCTTATACTATATGATGCAGTATTTTTCTGTTTTATATTTAAAGGATGTTTTTACATTTTTTGATTCTGAATTACATTTGGAGATTTTGTTGATATCCTCCAACCCAGTTGTATTATTCAACTTTGAAAATTCATGACTGTCTATTTTAAAGCTTCAAGTGCAAAGCTTTTTCAATAGTATTCTTAAAAATCACTTAATTCCGATTGTAATCCAATTGTTCTGAATGCCTTGAATAAATTGTGCTCATAAAAAAAATATTAGTTTACCTACATGTACTGTACTCACAGTCAATAATAACTTTCAACTATATGACATCACAAATCAGAATGTAATCCTAAATGGAACTATCCTGTTTTTATAAGCCAATGAAAAATAATTCTGTGATACTAAGGAGTTTTTCTTTGGCATTAAATAATTTTCTAAGTAATTCATCATATGTCAATTTATTGAGAGCTTTTGGTGCAGTTAAAACTGGTAAACTGTTTTAATTCACTGCTCCAATGAATAATTATTTGAGTACTTTTAGCATATGTTGAAAAACATCGTTCATCATTAATTAATTTTGAAATATTGTATATAATATTTAAATTTCCCTTTCTTAGTTTAATGACTTTCATAAGGTGGAGTATGAGAAATATGTAGAACTGGAGTTTCTTTATAAACAATCATTTCTGGTTTATTTTTGTTAATAATTGCTCTATCAGCAGTTGCTGATTTTGATTCATAATATTGATTAATGCATAAAGTTATTCTGCATCCAACATAAGTTAATTACAAAATATCAATATTGCTTTTGAATAATTTTTGAATGAAAAGAAACTTTACCTTCATCAAAATTGTTGCGAATTTGATGTGGAAACTCATGTATTTTTAACTAAAATATTGTTTTTACCTTTTATTTATTTAATATCAGTCAAAAATTAGGAGATGCAATCAAGTTGGTAGATTTGATTAGGTGTTGCTTTGTCAAGTTTTTGGTGAAAGGCAAATATTATGATTTATTGTCTGTATAAATTTTCAATATTCTTCCTTTAAAAAACAATTGAATGTCTAATAATTTTTAAACACAAGTGGTTCAATTTCATTGAGTATTATTTAGCTATTTTAGAATAGAAAATAATTGACTTCTAAATTATGTTTTCATATTGTTGCAATAATTATTGTCATATCTTATGCATCTATAAATAATGAACAAAAGTAAATCAGAGATAGGAAAAGACAAAAATGCTTCTTTTGTGAAGTCATTTCTACACTTTTCTAAATGTTTTTCACTCCAACTGTCTATTAGCTTTTTGTTTCTTTTCTGTTATCATGTAAAAGTGCTACGTTCTTTGTTCTTTTAGATAATGACAAAAGATGTAAAACTCTGAGGTATAATTAAGAATCTAAAAATTCAATTTCCTGAATAGCAAATACTGATTTCTAAACATTTGATTTTAAGACAAAATATCCAGTCTTTTTAAAACTAAATTACAGTGAATTTTATGTTACTGATTATTGTTAGATTCAATTATTTTGTCTGAAGAAGTAAAAATACAAGCCATTTCTTTGAGAACTTCAAAAATAAATTATTGGAATACACAGAAGTATTTTTCCAGCCTAACTTTATTAAAATAAATTCACACAAACTAAAAGGTCTGATGATATGATTGATTTTATATTTATGCTGTTTTAAAATAAGAATTTGAATCTATCTTTTAAATAGAGGCAGTTTTGAGAAAATTTAAGTATATGTTAATATTTAATCGAAATCTTCTATCCCAAGAATGAGATATTGGACAGGAATCATCTGAGGATTAAGCTCTTGCTAATCTTGCATAGCCAATAAGATACTTTTCTCCGTCTTTTCTTGACATGATGTGAAGAATGTTGCCATTGTATTTTATGGACAAATTATTTCATTGTCAAGTCTATATTTAAATTCTTCTTTAGCTGCCATTTGTCATTTTGAATCAAGCTGTTATAATTTGACTGTTTGGTATATATATATATATATATATAATGTGTGTGTGTTTTATATGCATATGGGAAAGATTAGGTTTAGAATATGTTTGTATATATTAAGAATTAGATGAAAATTAATGTTATCATTTAAAAAAGAAGTATCTTGCATATGGCTTATATTTTTCCCCCTCCATAAGACATAAAATTTGTAAAAAAAATCCTTTCCTAAAATTTCTTTTGTGACATTAGCAATTATTAATAGAAACTGAAGATTTAATCTATATCTAATCCTAAATCTTTGTTTAACAATTTGTACCTTTAATTCAGATTTCTGTGCCATTAGTAGTATCAACTTATAGATTCTACCTTCATTTTATTTTGAGACATAGATGAAATTATGATAACATCAACTCCATTGTCTATAAGGAAGTACAAATTTTATCTTCAATCATGCCCAAATAAACCAAATTTGCAGTAATTCTTTAGACATTTTCTAAAAGAGTTTCTTGTTAAACCTACTGTAGATAATAATTTTCATGATTATTTTATAATTTTCGCATCCAGTTGCAAGGAGTTTGACATTTTTTCTGCGAAACATTTATTAGTAAATTCAGAATGAAAGTAGCAAGTCCTGTCAAAATTCTTGTACCAGTGATTTTGAAATCAAGATAATGAAAATAATTAGTATTCTTATTCTAGCCTTAGAAAGAACATATAATTCAGCATCCCCCCCTCTAAATTTTTAATTCTATCCAACAATTTGTTAAAAGAATTAGGTATATGATTTATACTTCAAATTTCAGTTTCAGTGCACATATCTTCAATTTTATCAGCCATATTTGCTAAACTATCAATATCTTTTCTGTCAATTAAAAAGCTTTTGATGAATGCAGCTAATTTTCCAAGCTATAATATTTTAATCAAATTTTCCTTAACATATAAAGTAGTTAAGTTTGTAGTTTTTGTAACAACTGAAAATGCTTTAAATCATCTAATTCCTTTCCAATTATAAACCATTGAAGTTTAGTATTTTTATTTTCATTAAAGAAATTTGTCTAATTTTAAAATCAAAATATTCAGTTTAGCTATTGTTGCTAATTATATACTATATATTCTTGCCAAATTTTATATCTAGTTGAAAACTAAATAGGAAAACTTCTTTACTTCAATAGAAATATCATTTATTTTAGATAGTTCTAATTTCTTATTTAGCAAAGCTAAATTTATCTAGCTAAAATTGGAATATTCTCAATCTTCTGGTGTACCTTCTCTTCAGCTTCACTTTCATTTCTGCTTTTGTTCAACACTTTATTTGCTATAGATCCTGATACTAGTATGATGGTTACTTTTTCTTCATGGTAGAAACAACTAAAAATTTATTTAGCATGCTGATTAAAAACAAATCGTATTTATTTTAAAATTTACTATGCAGCGGAAAACCTTCAAAACTAAAGTATTAAAAAACCCATAAATTTTAAAAACAGAATAAAGCCAACAAAATTAATATTCAAAATATTAAATAATAAATATTTTCTTGAAAAATTGAATATTGTGCATGTTATAATTCAGTTGCTGCAAGACATTTCATTCTGCATTTAATTGTTCCAGATCATATATAAAAAGAATTATAACATCTTAAATGTCTCAGATCTATGTTTTTCTTTTCTCTTTTAAATATTTAATTTTGTTAATGGTATAAATCCTAATTTTTCTCTGTCTGCATTATTATTTTTGCAATTTTATTTTTTTGTTTTATAGGATTTCAGATGGAATGGTGTGGATGAAAATGACACTAATTCCCTTCGCTCAGCTGACAGTCTAGGCAGTATTTCTCCCAACAGTAATCCTGATACTCTTGCCAACCGTCCAGAACCTTTAATTGAAAAAGATCTTCATGTTGCTACAAACATTGACTCCAATCATAATGCATTTATTCTTCTTGAAGATGAATTAGAATATGTAAGTATTTTTATTTCTAATATAAAAGTTATGTGCCTTAATTAGTAAAAAACTTATATAGTGTTCTTATATGAGAAAAAGAAGAAAAATTTTCTTTTTATAATATTTCAGAATTTTCTCTTTAAATCTTGGAAGTAATATTAGAATAGAAAATATAATAAAGAATGCCCACAAGAATTTTTCATATTTGCTCTTTAATATTTTGCTAATAATAATCATTAAGCAGGAAAGAAGACTAAATAAAATTTAAGAATCTGTTGTTGTCAGTTTTGATTCTATAACTTTCTTATATATAAAATCACTTTTTTTTTTTTTTTTTTAGAAAAAATTATTATCTAGCAATCAGTTTAGTGTGCCATATTCAAGAGTTGATATGCTGTTCTGGAATTCTAGCATGCAGTAATTAAAAAAAAAAAAAAAAAATCATTATAACCGATGACTATTGAAATTGACTGTGCAATATATCATTACATCCAATTTAATAATTTAGATATCCTAATATATTTAAAATTGATATTTCGGGATAAAAATTGCCAAGAATCAATATTTTATGCTATAAAATTATATACAGGATAAAGAATCTAAATTGGACAATTTCAAATTTGGATAACTCATGAAATATGATTTGCTAGATTCCAGTTTATTGGTAGATTCAGTGTATCATAAGTTTGTGGATAGATAGTCTTTAAGTATATGAAATCCATATCTGAATTATATGTAATTTGCAGTTAATTGACATTTTGTCTATTTTCTGATAATGGTCAAGAAATATAACACCGCTGCAAAATTGAAATGTTGTTTGTGATGTTACGTAACTTATTCATCTAGATAGTTACAACAAAATTTTCCTCTAGAATACCAGAAATGTGTTCCAAAGACAGACTGTACTTACAGTGCACTTGACTGTATTGGCATGGATTTTCTATCTAAACTAGTTTATTGATAGAGTATTTTCTGAGTCATGAAAGGTAGAAATACTAAATTTCTGTGGAGGAGGGGGGGGGGTCACTGAATTATAGTCATGTATGCTCTCATGAACTGATTCATGCCCATCTTTTATTTTAAGATAATTTTTTTTCATGGACCTTTTCTTGTAACCCAAAGATATATTCATTTATTGATCATATGCCCATTTGTAGCTTTAATTAAACAGTCAGTGTGAGTTGTTGCTGGCTAAAGAATATTTTGAATAGTTGTTATTATCTGTTAGTTTTTATATCATTCTATTCAAAATGCAGGTAAAAGCTAAGTTGTTCATCATATGTATATTATATTAATTTTTTCAATAAGCTTTATTGTATGATATAAACACTATCATATGAATGTGAATATATTTGTAAGATTGGTGTTTTTTAATTCCTAGATTTCACTTTTGACTGCTTTATGACATATAGTGAGGTAATATTCACTGATAATTGTTTTGCAGGAAAACCGCCCAAAGAGCTGTGAAGAAAACAATACAAAGAATCAGCTGGATGAAAATAAAAATCCTTCCCTCCAGAAACAGAGTGAGACCAAAAAACGCTCTCTGGCTGAGATTGATCCCATCACAGTGCCTTATCTGAGTCCATTGGTTCTCAGGAAAGAAGTGGAAAATGTCCTGGAACATGAAGGTGACAACTGTATGACCAAGCCAGAATTTGTAGATCAGCATCCTATTATATACTGGAATCTGGTGAATATTTCTTTTTAATATAAAATCTTATTCATAAAAAATCACCAATATTAAATCTTATTTTTGAAAAAACATTTTGATATAAAATTCTATTTAAAATGAGAAGTTTTTTACTTTACTTTCCTAATACAATAATATACATCCTCTTCAGTTCCAAGGTACACATATGTGTACTTGCAATTTTTTTCATTTTTCTTGTCCCATAAAGAAAAATTATGTCGAAATAATGCATGCATTTTCAATATTTATGAATGTAGCTTCCATTTTGAATCAATAAACAGCTCTATAGTTCGATATTTTTTTCATATCCATCGCTATTAATTAGAGACAAACGAAAATGGCATTGAACAGAAAACACGGCAAATATAAGTACATTTTTTAATATTTATTATTTAAATAAACACTTGTATATTTTTTTAATAAAATACTAAGTGTCTGGTTAAAGTCATTACCAAATTATATCTTGCTTTCTATAATAGAATCGGTGCAAATGCAATATTAAGGTACACATGTGTACCTCAGGCGTTTTCGCCCCCATTTCCTGAGTGCTTGCGATCCATTGCGCTGCTTATGTTTTGAGCGGGTTTTTTTTCAAATTGCCATTGCTTGCCCTTGAATATATTGCATATCTTTTTTATAATAAATAATTCTTATGTTCTGTAATGTAATAAGATATAAATTTAAAAATATTTATTTTTTAATATGAGTAAGAAATTTAATTTTATAACTGTCTTGTAGTCAGTAATTGATATTTCAATCTGGCATTATGTATAGAATATACGGAATTTTATAATCTAATAGTAATTTTTTTTCACATCAAGTGGCTTTAACTCAAAAGAAGGTTATTGAACTTTTAGAAAAAAATGATTTTAGGGAAAGCCATAGAATTTCTCATGTATTGAAAATTATGAAACTTATCAAATGGGATGAATGGGTCACAGATGATAGTCAAATGTGCCTTGTCAAGTAGAAAGATAATAAATCTGTGACTCTATTACCCACATGTATAGGTAATGAGCCAATTGGAATAGTCAAAATAATGGAAATAAAAAGCTGATATAAAATAATTTGCTATTGTTAATGCATATAATATGGGAGGCATCGCTCATTATTTTCCACATTACCGGTCTGCAGTAATTACAAACAATGATCGACTCGAGCATTCACGCATTTTGTAGATTTAGTAGTTGTCAATTGCTTGATATACTATAAAATGGTGGCAAAGCAACAAGCAGAGTTATTAGGAATGAAGTTGAAAATGTTATGAACTTAATGCAATTTCGAATGCATATAATTCGGTCCCTGTTGAAATATGAGGGAATTCTCATCATCAGCAAGAAAAGAACAAGTAAAAATTCATCTTTGAATGAAAAAAACTTAATAGAAGAAGGGTCATCAAATTATGGAAATGCAACTAAAAGATCATTGGAGATTTCATTACCATCATCTGGTGAAAATACCTCTAAAAGAGCTAGAAAAATTGTCCCTTCCCATTTAAAAAGAAATAAGACTAGATATGTCAAGCCATCTACAACATTACATGGACAATAAGTATGAATTAAAATGTAGGTGTCCAGGATGTAAATCTAGAACAATCAAGTGCTCAAAATGCAGTATCTTATGTAATATTATCTTAATGCAAATTATGTAGTATTATATCAAAATGCAGTATCTTATGTAACTTGTGTAATATTTTAAAAAATGAAATTTCATTCAAAATAAGTTTTAATAGATTATTAATATAATAAATTTTGTATTTTTTCATTTATAAGGCTTTAGAATAGGAAAATTATAGCTATTAAATTACCAGGAAAATTAATTAATTTTTTTTTTGTTGAGGATGCTTTAACTTGTTTAAGACCTGAGGTACACATATGTGTACCTTAAAATTATGGGACTTAAAATTGTTTGATCAGCAAATATTTTTTTTCCACAAACTATTGAGATGTAACAAAGGTGAAAGATCTTGAAATCAAATTTTTAAATCAGTTTAAAAAAAGTCAGGACTGAAGAGGATATATATATTCTCGAAAGAAAGTTGAAGTGTTTTTAGAATTAATAACTTAAAAATTAATCAATTTTATAAATTAAAAGTATTTTTTACTAGTAATTAAAGTATGTTAATCTGATAAATTACTAAGAGAAAATAAAATTTCGTATTAAATACTAAGCATTTGAATTAAAAAAATAGTTTTCTTTAAGTAAGAATACCCCCCCCCCCACACACACACCCGTCTTTGTTTGCAAGAGTTGAAAATGCAAAATAATAAAGGAAGATTTTTATAATTATATTGATAGAAGAATGTAAAATCTCTCTCTCTCTCTCTTTCGTATTATTCTCTTAATTTCTATTTTTTGCATTATTTGGATTCTCTCAACAGGATTAAAAAATGTTACACTGTTTAATTTATGCAAATTTAAACAAATTTATTTTTTTATATTTGTGCATATTTCTATTGAAATGTTACTTTTTATAAATGTTCAGCTCATTGTCCATGCACAAGTAACAGGAAAGTGTATACTTTTCTCCGTCTCCCTCAAAAAAAAAAATGTTGCATGCAATATGGTACTATTTATCTCATTTAATGAAAATAGTCACAATTTTTTCATTGCATAAGACAAATTCATAAGATCCATTATATGTTAATTTTTAAAAAAAATTCTTTTATAATTTATTTTTCAAACTTGCTTGATGAAGGCTTTTTATTATTCACTAAATCAGATTTTTATTTTAGTTCGTGGATTAATGTGATTTAATCAAAAAAAATTATGTATAGTTTACTGTTGTCTTATTAAGATTACTTTAAATTTAAATATACTAGCTTCATAGTTTTTCATGAAAATATGTAATTTGCAAATGTTTATTTTTCAAACTTGCTTTATGATGGCTTTTTTGTATTCTCTAAATCAGATTCTTATTTCACTTTGTGGATTAATATACTTTAATCAAAAATTTTTCATACAGTATAGTTTATGCTGTTGTCCTTATAAATTAAGATTGCTTCAAATTTAAATGTACTAGTCCTCTCATTGTTTTTTCAGCAAAAATATGTAATTTGCATGTGTTAATTATAATTGTTTTCATTTTTAAAGTTTCCTTTTTTGCAAGTTTTGATTTCACTTATATTGTGTATTTTTAACTGTTCTTATGTCCTATAGGAAATTTGTTGTCAAGAAAATTATCTTCTTATTGACTATTTAAGAAAAAAAGTATATTGAGCATGCTTTGGAAATTAACTTTATTTATCATTTGAATTTATTTTTACATATAATATTCCTCGTTAATTTTCCTGTTATGTTCAGTCATTATTAAAATCATGTTTTTTGCTGATTTGAATTTTTATCATAAACTCTTATACATTTTTTAGGTCTGGTTTTTTAAGCGTATTGGTGTTACAAGTCATCTTTCTAGTCTGATTTTGTCTTCTGAATCAACGACTAAAGGGAAAAAGGTAATAAAATTTCTATTATTGGATCCTTTCAATTGAAAAGTTTCTATCAAACTATCTTTGAAATTATAAAATTAGTATTATTTAAAATTAAATATACCAAAAAAATTATCAACCTATGTTTAATAATGCAAAATTATCATACAATAACTTTTGTACCAAATAAAAATTTAAAGAAAGCTTTTTTATAGTCTGTAAATTAGAATACTTTATTTAATTTTGTTCAGGTGCTTCTTTTTAATCTAATAATCTAAAATGGTGCACATTACATGATAAATTTGTTATTTATGTTTACTAAGCAGCGCTCTTTTGAGCAGTTTTGTATGGTAATGCATATGAGTGATTCATTGTTTAAAACCATGTATAGATTATGGCTATCATTACAATATTCATACTGAATATATCCATGATTTTCAGATTCCAAAGGAATGGTTAAAAGCTGACAGCAAAAATGTTTCTGTTCATTGTGTTTGGGATAATGTGAAATTGCATGAGGATATGGGACAGCCATTTTATTTGCTATGGGCTCAACAAGAAATTGGCAAGTTTATTATCTTGTAAAAATATTTTTTTTTTGGTTATAAAAAAAAATCCTTGCTTTTTTTTCCTTATTTTCTTCATTTATTTCTTAATTCTAGGTGAACAATCATCCCTAGTGACAGCACTTTTGACAGATGAGCATCAGGCATCCAGAAAGTAGGTGTTTCATGCAGTGATTTCTTATTTTTTATGTAAAAATGTAATTAGTATATTATTACTAACAACCTCTCCTCATTATAATATGTTCTTTAGGTATTTATTGTTAATGAATAAAATCTCCTAACATTAAGAAAATAAATATTAGTTTACCTATTTTGTAAAATTACATTGAACTATTTTAATGATAATTAGGAACATAATTGAATGGGCAGATTGTTTCAGCTCTTCAAATTCTGAAAATTCCCAGTTGCCCATTTAAGCATAGAGTAATGAGAACCTGAATATATCTTTGAAATTTCTAGACTTTTTCATTAAGAATGATTTAATGCCTGAGGAGTAAGCTTTGTTGGTTAGAGTGAATCCCAAAGATGGGTTTCAACAGGGAGATTGATTTTTTTAGAATTTTCAAAGGAAGACTAAGCATACATTAGTTAAAAACTGAGGCAAAACGCATTTACTTGTTATAAATCTCCCTAACAGATATCAGCTGAGGAAAGTTCGCAATTGTGTATCAATGCATTAAAAATGAAAGTTATTACAGTTATTTGAAGGAAATTAAAGAATTTCTCTTATTTTTGGAAGCATAATTTACACATTTCAGTATTCTGAGTTCCCTAAGCATTAGTCTGAAGAATCAGGGAGTATTATAAATTTCATGCTGCTTTGCAATCATTGATGAATTTATTTTTGTTTTAGCAATTAAGTTCTCATGAGATTTTTTTTTTTTTTTTTCAGTTGAGCAAAATGTTTTTTTCCCATGCTTTAAATATTTTAGAAATCGAATCGGGGAAAAAAATATTATTCTTTTTTTTTTTTCTTCTTTTTTTTTTTTTTTTTTTAGAGATTTCAATTATTGTGTCAATTTAAGTGATATTAATTTGAAGAAAAATTAAAGATGGTCATATGTGTCTTTAAAAAGGTTTGATTTTGCACCAAAAAGATTTGATAGCAGCTTAATTTTTTAGATCATAAGCGTATGAATATAATCTTATGCCATGGTATCCATATTGACATTTATATTATTTTTTAAGAGAGGGAACGGAAAATAATGATGTCTTTCTTCAGGAAAAAGTTCTGTAAGATAAAGATTTTGATAAATTTTAAGAAAATTTCGTTAATTGTGTCCCATTTTCTTGTGTAATATTTAAGTGCTTTGATGTATAATGAAGACTCTGGTTTCAGAGCTGAATTTCTTTTATTGAGTACAAATGTCCATATTAACATATCCTTTTCTGAGATTCTGGTGCAAAAAAAAAAAAAGAAAAAAAAAGCCCTGATAATTAAATGTATAATAGCTATTATACAGAGCATATGTATGCATTAAAAAAAATCCACTTTACTACTTAGCATTCCAAGAACTAAGGCAAAGTGGTATTCTAAAGAAGCAAGATAAACTTTGCTCTGTCAAATATTCCATTGACTTTTGGCCTAATTTATCTAATAAAAAAAACTGCATTCAATTATTACCCATTTAAGAATCATACATATCACGCACAGGAGCAATAGTTGTTTGATGAACCTGCTCCATGGCATATACATTTTGCCAATGCAACATGTCAGTTAAATACATTCTAATAGAATGTCCAAATTTTAATTCTTAACATATCTGCTGCTTTTATTCTTCTCATTCATCCATCTAAACAACATCTTTCATAACATAGCTCATTCTTAACTTTTTATCTTCAAAAAAAAAAAAAAAAATCTGAATATTGCTTTTTTTATAATTTTATGCAAGTGTTTTTAAGCAGTTTAAACGAATTGACTATTTGTAACCTAGATTAGGAATTTTTATCAAACTTTTAAGATATGATCATACATTTTCATACACTAAATATTTGGAAAGCATAATCAAAAATAGTTTTTGTGCCCATAAACCCATCAAATCAACCAAACTCTCCTAGATCAATTGCTAGTGTTTTGGCTTTACTACTTTCTAATCTACCATATATAAACATGAAAAGAAGCTCAGCTATGTAACTCCCAAATCATGCAATCTGGATTCTCAAACTACTATAGCTCAATTGGTGAAGTTGGCTATCAGCATGAGAAATTTAATTTTTTTAAATATTTAGAAATATAATTGAAAAATAAATGCAAAAATGCACTATATCAAACTTGCTGGCCATTGTATGCTTAAATTTTTTTAATTAATTTTAATTCTTAAATTTTAATAAAAAAGTTTCAAAATTTTCTATATTTAGATTTTTATGAAGTTTATGTATATTGAAGGAAATTTCAACAACAAACTAAAAAACAACTATTGTTTTCGTTGTAAGATAAATTAAAAATTTCTTGTGCGAATTTAAGTAATTATAAACTTTTACTGCCTAATTAAATTTTTAAAAAACACTTACTTGCTGGTTTAGAAATTTTGAGAAACTTGCTTTAATACTAGAATTACCACAATGGTCATTTTGACCAAAAATCTGTTTTAATTGATTATTTATTTTCTTATTAATTTATACACACACACACTTATATATATAATATACTGTTTCTAAAAACTTCTGAGTATTATATAAATTTCTTTTTGTTCATTTTAACTATATATTTGTACAGTATTACTGTGTATACTTAAAATTAGGCTACTAGTCATTTTGACTATATCAACAATATATATATATTCCACATTATTTTTGTTTCTCTTATCTGTACTGATAGAAAAACAGGTGCAATTGCCAAGATGGAGTTTGTGTATTTCACAGAAATATAAATGAGTAAGGAGAGAGAAGAGTAAAACAATTGTTTATATGTTTCACAAACCATTTGAGTGCTCATTTTCTTTGTGTTATTTAATCTGCGTTTCAACAGATGTAGATGCACCTAACTTCAATTCATTTTGTATGATTTCAGTTACACTGAATGAATATGAAATATTTAATGAAGTATAAAAGGTAGAAAATATCTAATAATAAAGAGATGCTAAAAGCTTTTGAAAATCTTTATGATGGTAATTCCGATTCAGAAATTGAACCTGGTGAATTTCATACCAAAAGTTCATATGATTTATCCAACAAAGACTGGATCATTCCTAATACTGCAACCAAGTAATTGATCCAAGTCGTCTGATATTAATCTATTCATGAAACAACAAATGAAAATAAAAATTTAAATGAAAAAAAATATTTCATTGCCAGTTACTAGCACAGTTTCCAGAAGTGAAATCAATAGTAGTATTCAAACTAAAAAAAGGTCTAGTGTGACCAAACAAACTTGAGGATGAAGAAAATGTATGCAAGATATGTAAAATGAAAGAGAAGAAGAAAAGCAAATAATGGTTGTGTTTGGAAAATAGAAAAATATTTTGTCAAATATTACAGGGAGACTTCCCCAACAAAACATCTTACAAGTAGTTGGATCAACTTCATATTCAAAGTGAGAAAGAATGGATGATAGCACAAGCAGTGTATAGATGTTTTTTCATTGATGAAAAAATATTGCATTACTTTCAACAGTGCACTGAAGAAGGTCATAAGAAATCGCTCAATGAGTTAGATGCTTTCATTTTACTGTTATATGTTCGTGGAATTTTGTCTGCAAAAGTACTATCTGTCTTGAGCTTATGGTCAAAATTCTGGGATTCAAAATCTTTTCCTAAAACAATGGCTAAGGACAGACTTTTGAAAATTATGAAGTATCTGCACTTTGATATAAAGTAAGCTAGATCGCAAAGGTTACAAACAAAACCATTTGCTCCTATTTCAATGTTTTGAATAATTGATAGAAAGCTGTTTAATGTGTTATAAACTGGTTGAAAATCTAAAAGTGGATAAACAATTGCTCCCTTTAAAGACTTAAAGCAGATTTATTCACTACATGTCTAGGAAAATATACTAGCATACTTTTTGAAAATATTTATGAACTTTTAGTTTATATAATATTAGTAAAAAATGTGCCTATTCTTGTAATCAGATGAAGTGGTCAAAATGTCCCTTGATCATAGTTATAGGTATAAAAAAAATGCCTTAATTCTAATGTTAAAGTCAGTTTAGATTTCTTTTAAGGAGGTTAATTCCTAAATCTTTTTTAACCATAGAAATTATTTTATAAATAATTATTTCTAATAAATAAAAAAATGTAAATTTTTCATTATCTGTTTTTGCATATTGAAATTTTTTTGCATTAAATTTTCTTACAGAAATAATTTTATTTAGTCACACCATGTTATTTAAATTATTCTGCCTTTGGATAAACCAGAATATTTTTACAGTTCATATTTTCATTATGTAAATTTTTCCCTTTTTGTCTTGGAATTAATAAAATGAAATGTTATTATGCTAAATTTTGAAAATATTTTGTATATTAACTTTGATCTTTTTTCTCTTTTTATGGAATTTTTTCATCAAGTGTTTTGAAGCAGATTCTAGGTCGACTCCAGTGCAATGATCTCTATTCCCCTATTTGTATGCTTATGAATGAACGAAAGAAAGGTCCTCAGAGGAAGCATCATCACAGCATTTACAGAGAAATATTGTTTCTTTCATTTGTTGCTATTGGGAGAGAAAATATTGATAACTGTGAGTAGAATAATGGAATATGACTTCTTGTAATTCATATCTTGTGAATTATGGTCTTTTAAGTTGTTATCTAAATTATTTTATTCAGTGTCTATTAATCTGCTAGCTTTTAGTAATTGTATTTAAAAATCATTGGACCAAATATTAGTAATAGATTTATTAATTTATATCATAATGTTTTATTGTTTAATAATGTATTGGGGGTAAAGGTAAATGGGTAATATTTTAAAACCAAATAATTTTTTAGAAAAAATAAATAATGGTTTAATCTTTTAAAGGGCTGCATTTTTTTTTTATTTAAAATATATATGATTAGAATTGTTTTCAGGCAGTTTGTTTACTTATATATTTCTCCCTTCTCTTACTCCTTCTTCGTGTTTGGCTGATTTTCGTAGCAGGTTCTCAGAAAAATCACCAGAACATAGTGATGCCTTACAAGTCTCAACTTAGAGTAAAATGGACCTTTTTTAACTGATTTTATCTGAAAAACACTATTGGTGCAATGGTAAAAAAACTCGCGAAATGGTAAAACCATTTCGCATTGTAAAATTGCGACATCAAAATACACAGTGCAAATACTTAATACTTTAGTTATAGGGTCATCATATAAATGTTCTACAAAACAAATTGATATGATGAGTGAACTATGATAAGAAACAAGGAATGGCATACAAGTTTCAATCCCTGCCTTTCTTATATAAAAATCGTTTTTTTTTTTTTTTTTTTTTTTTTTTTTACAGATTAAAAAAAAAAAAAAAACATTGTCAAACATAACATAATCAAAGAAACAAAAACATTAGACTCGTATTTTTGATGGACTTGATGATCCTAAAAATCTAAGACTGAGAAAAAATACTGATATTGGAATTGTAACAACAAGCTACTTGATACAACTAGTGGAGTTACAGAAGCTGAAAAAAAGGAGGCTTTTTAGCAGTGTTTTATATATGTGAAGTATATTATAAATAAATATATGAATTCATATTTAAAAATTTTACTGTTTTAAAACTGCATGTTTAAATCCACATTTATTGAAAAATCTTGCTTTTTCTACTCATTAAAGCTATGGAGTAATGAATTGAATTTTTGTTATTCCATGTAGCATTTGAGGGCTGTTCTTGCATTTTCCTCTTATATTTCATATATGTACAGAGAAAATACAGCAAATCCCCCCCCCCAGATTTGAGTGGCAACCCTGATTCAATTAGGGAACTATTTATTAAATAATTCTAAACATTTCTGAATTTCCAATCATTACTCAGATTATGCAGGGTGTCCATAAAAGAACTCCAGGATTTTAATGCAAATTTTTTTTAATTAAATCATAAAATTAGGTTAATGTTATATATATATATATATATATATATATATATATATATATATATATATATACTTAAAGATTAATTTATCAAGATTTTTATCATTTAGTAGATTTCAATATGTGCCTCGTTTGTGACACAACATACATGAAAATATTATTCAACCTCTTCCCATGTCCTGGCCAACATGTCTGGAGTGATGTTTGCCACACAAGTGTTTATCTTTTGCCTGAGATGGTTTACACCCTGAATTTTCTCAGTGTAAACAAAATTCTAGAGGTGTACCCAGAAGAAAAAAATCTAATGGAGTTGGATCCTGGCTCCTTGGAGGCCAAGAAATCCAATCCACTTGTTGTCGAATCGAGTTTCCAATGATTCCCATTCACGCAAACTGTGGTGGTGTTCCATCATGCTGAAAATAACAGAACCCTTCTCCACCTCAATATCAACTATCATTTCACAGTAGACATCACCATTTATGGAATTTTCTACAAAAATGTAGGGACCTATAACTTGTATATGCGTGTAAGGCCATACCAAACATTCACTTTTGTTGAATCAAATTGATGTTTCATGAACTCATGAGGCAGCTGTGAACCCCAAATTCTACAGTTGTGTCGGTTCACAATACTGCTTACATAAAAGGTGGCCCCATTAGTTTTTTTTTTTTTTTTAA
Organism: Argiope bruennichi; assembly: GCF_947563725.1. Classification (NCBI taxonomy): domain Eukaryota; kingdom Metazoa; phylum Arthropoda; class Arachnida; order Araneae; family Araneidae; genus Argiope; species Argiope bruennichi. The sequence continues at coordinate 62,519,892 of NC_079152.1, read as the reverse complement.
TCTTTATATGTATCTATCTTGTCTAGTATAGTAACAGCAAACTCTGATCTCTTGTTTTTGTCTGTTGGTTTGATATTTCAAGATTTTGTATCCAAGGAATTATTAGGATCAATTGAAATGTTCATTGGAGTTTTGGATTTTTTTTTTCTCGCTTTTATTCAAGCCATTGGAACATTCCAATAGTTTGAATAATTCTTTATTCCTTTATTATTCTGATATTTATTAGAAATTATTTTTTTTTACCAGTCATAAATTCTTAAACAAAAACTAATTTTAAAAAATTGTAATCAAAGTAAAATTTGCAATTAAATATAGCGGATTTTGAAATATATTATAACTGAAATCATCAAAATTTCAAATTATTTAGTCAATACTTATAAAAAGAAGTTTTTATGTATGCATTTGTCTGTCTGCGTCAACAATGTCCAGATAAATCATTCACACTTACAATCGTGGAATTTTACACTCAATTAGTTATAATGATTACTCAATGCATCTTGAAACCTGGATTTTAAAACTGGATGTATAAAAAAATTTTATTTCATATTTTATGTTGTTCGGGATGATTTCTTTCGCATATTTATTTCCCTGTGCTATGTTTTCTAATGATTTTAAAAGAGGGAAAAAATATTTGCATCCACAAAAAGAGCAAATAATTATTGTTTTAAAGGAATTATGACATCACTTACTGAATTATAAGAAATTTTTAAAAATCAATCAATGAATTCAAAAATTTATAAAATTGAAACCAAAATTTCTTAGGTGATAATTTGAAAATTTCTCTCCAATTTAAAACGAGTACCTTCAAAATATTTTCATTGATGTATTTTTAATTTTTTTCGAATGAGTTTAGGGGGGGGGAGGGGTAGCTGATCCATTCAGTGAAGAACTAATACTTAAAATTGATTTGACTTGTTATAAGATTATGAAGTCTTGAAATTTTATATATATATATATATAATTGCTTATGTGATCTTGCCAAATATGTTAATAGCCGTTTGGTAACAGCTGATAAGTTTGAATTCATGAAAGGTCTAAACAATGTTTTTTAGTTAGTTTTAGAAAAAATAATTTGATTGATTCAGTTTCAATTATAAATTGAATTTAAAACCAGAAGATGAATTATTATATTATTTGGGAAATTTAGCTTCAGTTAAAGGTTTGTACAAAGGAACTCTTATTGTAAATAATGACAATGTTGGTAGAAAGTAGGGGAAAAAATGTTGCAGGAAACTCATAACTGATGTACCTTTAAAAAGGAATTTTCATTAACCACATGGTCTTCTTGGGCAGAGGTAGCTGCCAATCATGTAAATACCACGTGGTCACCTGTTGATGTCCCCCCCCCCAGCAGAAGTGAACTTGGCTTGTGTACTAGGGGGAATGTGATCTCGTTTCTCCCGAGAAATTTTATGTGTAGTTCTCTAGGCCTGCTACACTACGGCGTAATCATGTGCCTTTTGTTGTTGATGTTACCAATAAACCACATAAAAGACAACATGTGTCTTCAAGTCATTTCACCCATGCAACAATCTTCACTATCAAATAAATTATTGTGTAATCAAGAAAAGCAATAATTTATTTACAATTTATGTACTCTGAGAAGCATGAGAAAGCCATACACAAATCTGAACTTTAAAGGAAATATTAATTTCATTAATTAGAAACTAAATAATTTTTAGAAAAGTGAAAAATTGTATTTAATGTATATAAATTCTTACATTCTATATTAATTTCAAATATTTTGACTTTTTTTTTTTATTTTGTTATTAAATATATTAAAAGATATTTCCTCAGAAAATTACCAAAATTTCTTTTGGGAGTACATCAGGTAAAACAAAAATTGTTGAAAATTTATAAAGATATGTTAATTATATTCCTGTAATAATTTCACAGCTATGGGTGGATCTTGGCTTTTCTGAAATGCCTTCCCATACTGTCCTCTGTGTTTCACAACATTTTTTTCAACTCTTAGTGTTTGAAATCATCAAGGGTTTTTTTTTTCCCCCTAAAAGTTTGTTTTATTTTGAATTTGATTCTAATTGGAACTTCAGTGTATAAGTTTTTTTATTTGGATTAAAATATAACATATATAGAAGAAAGCATACTATATCAGCTCTATAAGTGATTCAGAACTCCATGTTCTCTTTTGTTGATACCCATTGTTTTAGACTCCCCAAAAATTTCTTGGTGATATTGTTATTAGCCATATTGATTACAGTCCAGACCATTTTAGTCCCCAAATTGTAATGAATTGAAAAATGTCCTATGTTTATATGTATGCAAGTGCCTACCCTGAAAATTTCATGTGCAAGAATGAACTTGGTTAAATATTTTAAATAAATAGCTTTATTTTTCTTTTCATAAAGTTTGCTTTCAGATAACTTTGGAATTTAAATAAATATTATTAGCAATATTAATTATTTTATAGTTAATGTATTTCAACTGTATATTTTATTTGATTTACTATATTTCAGTATGAAATGAAGTTATACAATTACTTAATACTAAAGTATTGTAGGTTACAAAGAATTGAAAGCTAACATAAGCAAGATTTTCAGGTTTCAAACATTGAAGTTAATTTTTTAACAAACACACACACATATGGCACTTACTTTAAGCAATGCTGAATCTTTTTAAAAAAGCATGCCATAAAGGATTATCTGACATAAACTTTTCCTAATCATGCCATACTCTTTTGAAGAGTTCTGGTGTTGAGAGATATTTTTATGATCAGTTTTATGCCATTATCGAAAAACTGAGTATGCCTTTAAAATAAGGAGATTATGTTTGGGAGTAATGAGAGAACTAGGAATAAACAGAATTTATTAATAAACCTCAAAAATGAGAGATGTATTGAAAGGAAATGTTATTATAATTTACCTGACTTATTATTAACTGAATTATTAAACCTTGTTATGAAAGATAATTTTTACAAATAAATTTTCCCTTCTCTTTTCAGTATCTTTTGATTTAGAATATCGGAAATCTTATTCAAAACTCTCGAACAAACAGTTATCACAACTGCATGTAAATGACAGACCTCCAGCTGAAGGAGCCGTGTTTTGTCGTCGTTATTTCAAAGATCTGGAGTTGAAAGTTGAATAATTGGAAATAACTATATACATATACTCACCAATCTGCTTCATAAGACTGAATTTTTATGCATTTTATTATGTATGATTGTTTGTGTTTTGTTTTAAAGTTGTTTTCCTTCTAGAAAGGGAATTTTTTGTTCTTTTCTAGCATTTCAAAGTATATTTACAATTTTCTTCTTCCCCCTCCCCATTACTGCTTGTTTTATGAAATGAAAGTTTTATTTAATGATGTTTGTTTTACCAATCTATGAAAGTTTATGTAGAAAAGTTTTGCTTCGTTTTGAAATTATTCTCTGCTGTATTTAATTTAGTAATTATTGTTGAAAAATATATTTTACAGGTTGAACTGTAAAAAAAAAGTATTAAAAAAACAATCAAAATGGTGGATTTTTGAAATGTAATCACTTTGACAAAATGTGCACTTTGTAAAAATTGTACATAATTTGTAAGTTTCAGATTGTTGTGTTGTTTTTCCGGTTTAAATTTTTAGAATTTTTTAATTTTGTTAGTTACTGAAATGTATTATCTTCCCCAAAAATGTATATTTTTAATAAAATATGCCTTAAGTATACTAATTTAAGTTTTAAAAATTGTATATATATAAATATATATTTATAATAATGAAATCACCTTTTGGTTTATTTGTTAAAATGTTGAACCTAATCTTATTGAGCAATTATTGTATGATATAAAAATTCTTCATGTGCTTATCATTTTATCAAATTTATAATTTATGAATTTTTGATATTTTTATAAACTAAGTTCATTTAAAGCATGCTCTTTATAATAACTAATGAAAATTACCTTTTATGTATTTGTCTAGTATAACAAAGAGAGATGAAAGACTAATTACTTTATCATTAATTATAAACTATAATAATAGCAAACTAAAAGTTTTGCTGCTTGCTTTTAATTTTATTGAAAATTTGATTTGATCAACAAATAAAAGTAGTGTTCGAATGACTTAACCAAGTCACCAAACTTGTTTTAATGAACTAATGAGTGTGTTTTTACACATGTATATTCTTGTCAAATATGTTTAAAAAAATATTTAAATAACACTTCTATATCAACAAAACTAAATTAATGAATTAATTTTCTGAATACACTCTTTTAAGATATCATCTCAAAAAAAGTTTTAAAAGAATTGTTATAAATATTTTTAAAGTTATGGTATTAACCCAATTGCTTTTTTAGTTTCTTTATTTTCAAATTGTTTAATTTAAAATTATTTGAGTTTTAATTCAGTCAAATGTTTTATGAAGTACAAATAACACAGGGAACTTGTAAATGCAATAACTGTACTCTCTAATACTTTTCATTTTTACAATCCATCTTTGTAGAAAGAATAACCTGGATTATTTACATCTTTAAAATATTTCTAGTTAAAGATATGCATGGCATTATGCCATTGTAAAAATTAGTATTTTAAAAAAATTGTTTTATGTAATGCAGTAAGTAGAATCTTAAAAAAACTGTTGTAGAATTAATTTTGTTACCTTAAAATATTGTGCACTGTTTTCTTCTCTATCCATGCATGTGTTATCAAAACAACATCATTCATGAAAAATTATTGTAAACTATGAATTTGATTATAGGATAAAATATGTCTTTTAATTCTAAAATGAAACTGCACTAATTTTTAAAAAAATATGCACCTGTTTCAAAAATTTTTGAAACATATGTGTCTAGTAATTTACATTTTTAAAATAACTTTTAAAATTGCTCCATTTCAGTTATTGTTGCAAAGATTGTACATATAGTAATTTATTGAATTACCATACATTGTGATCTCCTTTACCTTCATTCATATGTATATTGCGTCCAACAGTATTGCCTAAAATGCTGGATTTTACTGGTGTCAGTACACTACAAAATTTTAATTACCTTCATCTATGTATTGCTATATAAGTGTAAGTATTAGTTGAAATATTTATTGAAGAAAATGTATCAAAATGTTAAGGGGAAAAAAGTTTTTAATTATTAGACTGGGCATTCTATTGACGATTTGAACTGATTTAAGAGAGAATTATCTGTATATTTGTTGATCAATTCTAATTGTAAATAAACTATAAAGAAATGTATTATTGTTTTTTTTTTCCTTTGTATCTATTTATATACAGTAAATTTCAAAAAAAAAAAAATCACTAATTCTTTTTTTACTATTTATCATTTTTGTGTGTCTTTTGCAAAATTCATTGTTTAATTACTTGTTGTCCTAAATCTTACCAATTATATCTTTCATAATGAATTAGAATTGGGAACAGATAATTAATGACATCATCTTTATTAGTTTATCTATTGAGGTACTCACCCTTCCCATCATGAAATGCATGTATAAACATCAACTGATGGTAAAAATTTTTGAATTAAACTAATCATAGAGTCTGAAAATTATTTCATTACACATGTTTTTTGTAGAAACAGTTTACTTTCACAGTTTATACTTCCTATTAAAAAAAAAACAAAAAAACTTTTGGATACGTATGGGTTTTTACCACTATTATTTCATACAAAGTTTATAATTAAAATGCACTGAATTCAGAGTAAAAATTCCACTTGAAGCTCTTAGTTACACCTGCAAACTGTTCAGTACAAATTAATATTCAGTTCCAAAACTAAGGAAAAGTTTGTTTTTTAACTAAATATTGTGACCCAAATTCTGGTTCAAATTTATATCTAAATTTTGTGGATAAATTTCACTTGTTTTTTTCTGAGGATCGTCATAGTATTTTTTGCAATCTTTTAATGTGATTGTGTTTATCTATATAATTTCAGCAACTTCTGCACTAAAAAACAAAAGACGCTCATTTTAACAGAAAGTTTGCTAAAATAGATATGATGATAGGAATAAAACTTTTAATTGCTTTACTGATACTTAAAAATTTTAGGTATATAAAGAGTGATTGAGTTAATAAAATTAGTTATTATTTTCGAAATTAAATTTTGTATCTCAGAAGTTTATATTACTCATTGTAGAACATGCAAAGATTAAATCGCAGGAAGCATTCTATATAGGGCATTCAAACGTTTCAAGATGAATTTTTCAAAAATTGTTTATATTTGAATGTGCATTGAAAAAGTGAAGAAAAAAAAAACCAAACTTTTGTATAAGAATATTATACAATATACTTATAATTATTCTTTCAGGGTGCGTAGCGTCATGAAAAGTGCGTAAATTTGAAAATCATTTTTAAGCACCTTAAAAGTGCTTTATTTCCTCCAAAAAAAAGAAGAAAAAAATATTCCCACAAACGTGTTTTTTGTTCCCACAGACACAGAATACAATAAATCGAAAACATAGTCAAAAATCTTTGTTTCTCGGATGTAGCAAGAACGAAAAACTTGAAAGGAGAGAATTCGGGGTAGGGATCCAGGAGTTTCAACTAGAGTTAAGATAACGCTTAATGAGCTTTTTCTTTCTTCAACGGGCATCGGCTTTTATTGAATTGTATATTCCAAGGAGGCGAAATACGAACGAAATGTATCAAACATGTTTCAACCCGAGCTTCTATAGTATTCTATTGTAGCCATTCTGGTAACTATGTTTAATTTTATGGGTTTTTAAAGAATAAGCAGGTTGATCCCATTGACGAAAAATAAGAATAAAATAAAATGTATTTGATGCGAAAAATACATCGAAAACGAGAGAAACTACATTAAACACACACACAAATATATATAGATAGACTGTTTTTTTTCTATTACCATGAAGTTATGCTAAATGAGATCATTGTTCACATTAATGGGCTGTTTTATTGCGATCTTTTGAACGACCTACGAAAAGGATTTTACTGTGTGGTATTGAATTGATATTTATTGCGACGCGTAATTACGTTGCGTAAAGTCCAGTGCATTGAAATTTTAGTTTAAAGCCATAACATTTCAATAATAGTGATTTCTTTTGTGGTATACATTTAAACATCACTTAAAATAGTTGCACATTATCTTCCATAGAAAACTGATATTGCAGATTTTCCCTTGAATATTTTCTTCAATTCACATATACTATACACAATAGAATATGTCGTAGGAAATACGACTTAAGTTTTCAAAAGTTTCAAGAAAGGTAAACTGAAAAAAATACATGGACATTTCTGAGAAAACGCAGTGCGTTTTGTTCAAAAAAAATTAACAACTTTGATTTGCATAAGCTGTGGATTTGTAAAATGTGTATATTTATTTCAAAAATTCCACTCAAAATAAATTCAGACGCATGACATTTCTTACAAATACATCTGCACTTTTAAAGGATTACTTTTTTCATGTGAGATATTTTTATTTTACTCTGTATGAATAAAATGTACTATACTATGTACTTGCTTTTTGGAATTAAAAAAAAAAAAAATGGTACTTAGAAACAGAAATTTCGGACATGGAAGGAGAAATTAGAGTTGTCGCAAAAAGTTAACGAAACAAAGAATTTTTCACTCTTAGCAAAGTGCAATAACATTAAAAGAAAAATTCCAAACTTTCTCGCATACTCTCTAATAAGCTAGTCATGCATAACATTGGTGTACAATAAGCAGTTAGGAAATATTAAATTTTGGCGGGAATTTAGCATTTTTACCGAATTTATCGTGTCATCCTTGCCGATTGACCTCTGGCATGCAGTTAATAACATCAGAAAATGGAATTTATGCTTTAAATACTTTATCTCAATCGATTGAAACAAAAATTTGACACAAAATTGCACTTGTATTATAAAATCTCATAATTTGATTTATTTAAGATGTGTTTTTGAATTATCACGTAAACATATTTCTGAAAGCATAGATCGACAGACAGTCAACCCGTTTTTTTTTTTTTTTTTCACAAACTTTGGCATGTGTCTACACTAAAGATTGTTAAACCTGTGTACCGAATCTTATCTACCCAGCTCTCTTAGTTTTTTAGCTATCGTATTAACTTATATTCGAACAGACTGACTTCCTCTGAACTGATTTTACACAACATTTTATAGAAATCCTCAAATTTGGTGTAAAGATCGTATACCAAGTTTCAACCTTCTAGCTATTTTTTTTTTTTTTTTTTTTTTTTTTTAAGTAATAGACAGATTCCAAAAATATGTTTGGGAACTCACGTACGCCTAAATGTGGAGATTTGTTAATGTCTCGAGTTCGAATTTTTTTAACAATTACTATACTTTCTCTATACTATATATACGAGAAAGTTAAAATTGAGAGAAACAAACTTTTACGAGGTATCGAATCTAAAATATCCAATGAGATATTTTTAAAATCTATAATTAAAGTCAACTGTAATAATAGTGTTTCTCTACCGCTTTTTTTTTTCCCTGCTCGTTATTTCTGTCCTTATAAATATTTATATAATCTAGTTTTTTTTTTATAAAAATAAAGGCAAAATAAAAGTGGTATGTGTTAGTTCATTTAATTAAATTTATTAATATCAGATAATTCTGTCAGATTTTTGTCATTTTAATTTTAAATTTTGAGTTGAGGATTTTAAGATTAGAAAAAAAAAATAATCAGATACTTCTTATAAGTCATTAAAAAAAACCTGTAAACATAAGGAAATAAAAATTATTTTAATTGTACTTCTTTTTTTTTTTTTTTTAGCTTAAATTTAGTTATAAAACTCTATCAGCATTATCTGATATTACGTTTTCTTAACTAATTCGAAATTCCTAACTGATTAAACTGCTTGCTGGGATATCCTTTGAAAGTTCTCGGAAAACCTCCCTGCCTCTTAAAACCAAATGAGTAAATGTCTCTAACGAAAGCATGGCTCTGAGATATTCAATCCATAACACTTAATGAAGGGCATCGAGAAATTTTGCAGTGAAATCCAGGCGTCTCAGGCGATAATTTTAGTTTCATTCGTTTAACTGGGGGGCTTTCCAGTATTAATAAAGTTAACGAAATAAGGATGGATAGTAAATCTATTTACTATCCATTAAATAAATCAATTACAGAGGTATATTAAAATAATAATATCATTTAAAAAAATACATAATCTAATAAAATGAAAACTAAAACGATTGGTTAAATTAATTCCCAGTAAAACGCTGCTTATATGATTTTCTATGTACAGTGGATATTGGTAGCCTTATGAATAAACTGCTATCATATGTCTCACCTCTTTGGTATTTCTTTGTTTTATGTATCCTGTTGGTCTTCTTCCCATGTCCCTCACTTAAAATGATATAAATCGACTGGAAATTTGTTCAAACGACTATGTAGAAAAAGCAATTTTGTGCTTGCGTTAGCATCCAATTTTCCAAATCTTTAATGCCTTTGCATCAATTCTTCATAGTTCTCTTCATAGAGGATTATCCCTCCCCTCCCAGAAAATCTTAAACGAAGCCAGACCAAGCAGAAGACTCAAAATTTTGTAGATACTGAAAATTGTGAATTTTTAAAGAAATAACAAATGTGAAGACCATAGAAATACTTGTTTGTAGTTTTTCACTGATCTGTCCAGAAACAGTTTTACATATGTACTGGATTAATTGCCATATTTATTGGATACTCTGAATCATTTCATTAGGTCAAGTTTTATATAAAGTGATGGGAAAATTATTTTATTTCTATAGAACAAATATTCTTTGATAAACATTCTCTGTGCTATACAGAATTTCTCTTTTTTCCAGTGAATTCCATATGCCATCTAACCAAAGAGTAAATGAAACTGGAATAGGGTTCATTTCTTAGTCAAATACCTATCACTTTGGACAATTTTTTTCTGAATATGTATAAGTGTGTGTGGGGGGGGGCTATATATATTCTGGACACTTATCAAATTATTGAATTCTTCTTTAGAGAATTCAATAATTTGATAAGTGCTGCAGTACTACATAAATACAATCAGAAAAATAAAAATAAAAATGTAGAATACATTGCTGGCTACAAATACCATTGAAATGTTGAGAATGTAGATTATTTTTAAGACTAGAGCCAATTTGTAAAAACTGACAGGTTTGAAATCAACAGCCTCAAGATCTATAAAATTATTAAATCTTCTTTGGCAACTGAATTTCTTTTGCCAATGATAAAATAATTTTCGGTATTCGACAATTAAAAACCATTTCCATCTGACAACTCATTCAGAAATTGATGAAAGGCTATTAAAAAGGAACCAATATTTCTATTCTGTTAAATAGATTCTTTTTTCTTATTAATCCTTAACGAATTATCACTGCCTTTAAATCAAAAGGTTACTAATTGTGTATTGCTCAAAATGTTAATTATATATTTTCTTTGGTTGATAATAATTTCTTCATTGAATGGAAAACATCCATGTTATAATTATGCCTAAATATAGTAAACAGTAGTTTAAGTTTTTAAATCATTGTAAGATTTTTTTTTTCAGAAAATTGAAAATCCCATATTAATCAATCAAATACTTTTTCACACACAATTAAAAAATAATAATAATTGTGTTTTACAAAACATAATAAGTGCTTGATTAAATGTTGGAATTTAAATTTCACAGAGTTCTGAGGAATGTGCAGAACAATACATTAAATTTACTGTCACAGACTTCTTAAACGAATTGTCTAAGTTTGTAATACCAATATTTCAATAATTAGAAAGTAAAGTTTAGTTTATAGTTTGAATAGAAATAGACCTTGTTATAATAAGGAGAGAGAAAATAAAGAGCTTGCTATTTTTAATTCCAAATATAAAGATAAAAACTCATAATAAATAATAATGTATGCATCAAAAACAATATTCATAAAATTTAAACCTAAGAAAAATCACAAAAAACAATAAATTATTCACACTTCAAAAAATGAATCTGAAAAATGTCTTGTACATTGCAAAACATTAATCACATTTAGTTTTATCTTTTGTACGTGTGTGCCTCCAATATTTCCATAATTGACTCAAAGATGTTATAACAGGAAGGCTAATGGGTAAAAATAATGGAATGTAGATAGCATATCTGAAAAAAAAGAATAAATAAATAAATATCACTTAATGGATAATAAGTACAAAATTAACAGTATTATTTGCAGTTCTATAACCTTCTTTTTCAAGTACTGTATTAATGGATAAATCATTATTTGCAGGCACTCAGCTGATAAATAATGCCTTATTTGCTGGTTCTATCCCTATGGACAATATGCTACATGCACACACTGTAGCTAATGTCAAAATATTATTCACGAGTGCTATACATTGTTGTCTAATAAACAACTTTTCCTGTAGGAAGCGCTTAATGAAACTTGAAATGAATATTAATATTTTTTAATATAGAAAAACCTAGAATATTGGGAGGGAAGAAACTAGATTAGAAATAATATTTAATATGTCTCACAGTGCAAAGGCGTGGGAAAAAAGGGAGGAAAATCAAATAAAATTACAAACATAACCTTATAAAGTGATCTGTCGAAATTCATGCAGATGCATTATGGAGATGGGAAGGACGGAACAGACATTCAAACTGGCAAAAATAAATCTTGAGACTTGCAAACCAGAAAATTGACCAAATGTGTCTTCGAGATATCATTTAGAATTTTCAAGAGTACCCACTTATGTTCTAGTTAATTTTAGTGTCGTATTAATATCCAACATACTTTCCATTTCAATGTAATTAATTCTGAAATTTATATTTTATCAATGAGATTTAGAAGATAAAAACTTTGAATTACGAATTTAAATCTACAAAAGGAAGTTTATATTCATAAATAATAAATGAGATCTTTCATTGCTGTTTTCATAAATATACTAGAAATTCAATCTTAATTATTATTCCAGATTTTTGAATGCATCAGTATATGTAGCAATTACAGCAAATTAAATTAAGCTAATGGAAAATAGTAGTAGTAGTAAAACTACTAAATAATAGTAGTAGTAAATAATAGTAATTAAAACTAGATTAGGAGTTCTTAAATTGTGGTCTGTAAGTTAATTTTTGATTGCATATGTATACATAAAATCAGGAACGCATATGTATCTTTCCAAAATCTGCAAAATTGTGATGCAGTTTTAAAATTTTCATTTGCCATACATTAGAAATATTTTTTCCAAAATTATATTTAATAATGTTTTTTTGGCATATAAAGCTTTTTTTGGTAATCTCACAAAATAAAGCTCCATTTTATACACTTATACACAATGGATCTTTTTATATCTAAAGAATAAAGAGATCCCTTGAAAATTCCTTTAAATGGAATAATGATATTTGCAGATAATCCCTTTGTTAAAAATAATATAAAATATTTTACTCACTTTTGATCTTCAGGGAAATACAGGAGAGCTAACAAGGATGGGTCAAAAAATGCCTCATCTGCAATTAAAAAAATATCAAAAGATATTTTTAAAATATTTGTTTAATTTTATAGGAAGACACATTTTGAATAAAAGATTTATATATACATGATGATCCTTCCAAGAAAGAACAATAATTGCAATTAGCCAGATATTTCTAATTACAAAGTTTCATTAAATAAAGTAAATAACTGTATGAAAAAATTGTGAATCCAGGTGATGCTAAAAAGTTAAAATAATTAAACTTTTATAGGGCTTCAACAGTGTGAAAGTGTCATTTAGTAAAATATTTCTCATATGTTCATCTATGCAAAGTTTCATGCATTTATCAGCAAAATTTGCAAAGATATTTTTAAATTCAGAAGAGCTTATCATAAATGTACATGGAAGTACTGATTATATTCAAATTTCGAGATAAACAGACAATGTATCAAAATTTGGAAGACTGAACATTAAAGTTATCTCTGAAAAGTAGTGAAATGCCAAAAAAGAAAAGAAAATTCTTTTCCTGCAATTTTTTGTATGCTATTAAACTGCCAGATGGTGCTTCTTCTCACCATAAGCCAACTACAATTAGTGGACACTTATAAAGGAGATAAACACAATTTATTCCTATTCAATAGTTGCTAGAGCCTCCATCTGAGGCAATTACAGTCTTAGCCCTCCGGGGCTTACTTTCTACAAGTGTTTAAATGATTAACAGCGTTATTTTCTCCCACTCGACTTGGTGAAGACATGTAAGATCTTTCACCGATTTTGGACGATTGCTGCATCTCTTAATTCGGCGATCCCACTTTTCCCAGAGGTTTTCTATAGGATTTAAGTCTGGACTCTTGGCAGACCAGTCTTGTCCGTTCATCACATTGTCATCAGATAATTCCATGATGGACCTCGCAATATGACAAGTGGCGTTGTCATCCTGGAAATAACAATGATCCCATCCGTAAAATTGCTACAGCGTAGGAAGCATATTGTTGAATAGAATAGCGCAGTCAGAGTTGGGCTTACCATGAATTGAGTTCAAGGGTCCTATTCATGCCACGAGACATATCTCCAGACCATAATTCCACCTCCACCAAACTTCACTATAGGCACAATGTATTCTGGTAAAAGGCGTTCTTCATGCATACTCCAACCCTAGACTCTGCTATCCGACCGGCAGAGATTGAACCTTGAATTCACCACTCCAGAGAATAGGTTTCCACTCATTTATGGTCCAAATTCGACGCACCTTGCGCCACCTCAACCAAGCAGCGTGATTGAATTTTGCAATCAAGGCTAATGGGCGGTAGCACGACCATGGAAACCTAGCAAATGTGGTTCCTTGTGTAAGGTATTTATCGAAACTAAGTATTGGGTGCTTATTGGAACTTCTGGAGAATGTGGGCCATTGGTTTTTCCGAATTTCTTTGGACAGTCCTTGTCGACCTCTATTTTTTAGTTTCGTGGGTCTGCCGAGTCAATGTACATTCCGACAATTCCCATTTACCTTTAACTTCTTAATCACAAAACCCCCTGTTGATTTTGGAATGCTTCACTCTCTAGATATGCCCCTTAAAAATCGACCATTTCTATGATATCCGACAGTTATGCCTTTTTCGAAGTCAGACAACTCTGCATTTCATAGTATCTTGCATGCGACTAATGATAATGCTTTTTCTACACGATATTCAAGCACAGAAGGCATGACATAGATCAGGACAGCAGATATCCTCATTAGCATGGGTGTCCAAATATTTATTGGTAGATAGTGTATAATTCGTTGATAGCTGGATTGGCTTACAAGCATATTGTTAAATTTCCTTCTAAATCACTTGACTTAATGTCTGCTGACTTTTATTTATGGGGTAGCTTACATTCTTTCTGTGTATAACATTTCTCCTGTAAATACAGCAGATTTTTATTAATGAATTCAAGAAATCTTGTCTTTATGTCAGAAGTGAAGAACCAGATCGCGTGCAAGCATTTATTGTTAGAAGAAAGCAAGTTTGTGCAGATGTCTTTCCTTTTGAACAAGTACTTTTATGTTCATCAATTAATGTATTATATAACTATTTTTCCAAATTTATTGAGAGTTAATAAATGCATTATAATTTAGCTCTTTTTGTGATATGTACATCATCCTTGAAAAAGACAAAAAACTCATTCACACATCAGTCTGAGATATGGCAAAACAGCCTAAATCAATAAATTTGCCTTTTAATATCTCAGCAAATATTACAAAAAAAAAAAAAAAAAAAAATTGTGTACTGTAAATTAGTAGGCCCCATTTTTACTCACTAATATTTTTTTGCAATAATAAAAATTTAATCGTTGTAATTTTTATTATCAACATTTACAGAAAAAAAGTATTTTCATACTTTTCTGTACCTTATTTGATGTAATTTTGCAATTAGAAGTATATATCTAATTGGAATTGTTAAGGAGATAAACACTTGTTATTTGATATATAATTCATACTAGCGACATAAACAAACTGTTATTATATATTCAGGTGATTGCAAAATAATTTTGACTTTATAAAAATATTTCTCACAATTTTAATTATTGACTTTAAAATTTTAGCATTTTAAAATGTTGCATTGAAAATCTTATTTTAAAATTGCTTATAACTTAATGTCAATTATTTGTCACTAGTAATTATAACAATATTTTAACACACTGGGGAAATGTTTTTTTTTTTTTTTTTCCTTTCCTTTTCTTTTTGTAGTTGTCATGTATTATATGCATCTTTATCATATATTTTATTTTAAAATAAATGACAATATCAATTAAATTATCATAGTAAACCATTTCATTCTCAAAGATTTATCAAGAATCAAATAATTATACATATGAATTTATTTTTAGACATTGCAAGATTTCTTTAAAATATTAATTTAAAAATACTCAACTAAAAGATAATATGTCAATTATTTTCAAAAATTTTTTCTGGAGGAGTGAAGGGTAAGAATTTAAGTAACAATTTAACAGAGAGGCAACTTGTTTGCAAAAAATTAATTTTAAATATGGTCTTCTTAACTTAAGCTTATAGGAATGTGGAAAAAATTTCATTAAAAATTGTTAAAGCTATCAATTGTAATAACAAAAATTATTTAATTTATAAATCTTAAATGTACTAAAAAACATGTTAAGTAAATCTGATAAAGTTAAAATAAAAGAATACATTGAACAACAACTTAAAATTTTTTTATATGTTTTAGATTAGTTTCTTACAGATGTCTTGAATGATCTTAAATCCAGGAAAGTAAAGATGCAAGCTCTTCAAGCTATACAACTGTTAATATGATAATTTCATGAAAAATAATACCAAAAATTAATGTTATTTCAATTCAAATTATTTTATTATAGTCAGTTATCGTATCCACTTTAAACTAACAATTAGAGTTAAATTATTATGCAATAATTAAAAAATAAATTTATTTAATTTTATAAATATTAAATTGATATAATACATACATAAATAATCATAAAAATTATATTGTTTTCATACCTGAAAATACAAAAGCTGACTGAGCTGTAAGAAATCCTTTCAATAAATCTCCCTTAGCAAGAAACTCCAAACTCTCTTTAGTTGATGAAAGAGCAGAATGTATCTGCCAAAGTAAACACATACAAATACAATATAGATAAATAATCAAAAAGCATTGTAATCATCTATTATTTATGAATTATAAGTTCATCACACTGAAACAATATATTATTAATGGCATGAAAGAACCCAGCAGGTGTGGTTTCCTAAAATTTTCACACATTCTTACAAATAAAGGTGTTATCTTCCCTATAAGAAATGTGCGATCTCAAACAAAATTGAAAACATCCCTAGTGCTATGATTTTTATTAAAAAGAAATCAAGGACTGCTACAAGACAAAAGATTAACACACTAGTGGAGTGCCCCCCATTCTCCCACCATACTCGCGTAGAGTGACAGATATTTTATAGATTGTAGTATAGTAAGGAAAACCAAGTTTGCATTTTGGACACCTTCTTTTCAACCAAAATTTAATGTGTGATAATAATATCACACATTAAATATCATTTATTTACGTCACTACATTTTCGAGTTATGCAGTAACGCACGTTGACGGACTTAATTCAACATATACCACAAGACATACACCAATTTTTTGACAATATCTTTTTATTACGAAGAGAAAAAAATTTGATGTTAACTTTTATTAAACAAACTATTGCCTTTTTTGCAGATTTAAAAAGTAAAATTTAATGGTTTTGAATCTACTTAATTCAGAAAACTATATTTAAGTGAGGGCCTCGAACGAGACAGTTTCATAAGACTATATTATCACTGAAGATACATAATACATAATCTATTTCATTAGACTATATATCATTAGTCTCATTTTCAATTAAAAATATATATATATATATATTTTCTCTGGCTATTTTGAGCAATTACAAGTTAATAATTGGTTAAAGAAATATAAAGTAAAATCTTAGCACTGTACATTCAGAGATGGAAAATTTTTCTTCACCCAAATATTAATGGAGAAATAATAATAAACATCTTTCCAAAATTTTCTAGCATTCTCTAACAATGGTCACTGTCCCCCTTCCCCAAAAAAAAATTTGGACCAGAGGCAAAGTCAGCTAAGTCGCCAAGGATTTAAGTTCATATTTTCAGAAAACTGTAAACAAGCTTTTCTGTTTCATATCGAAATCGAATCATCTTTTCTCTGACCAACTGAAAACAAAATTTGACACAGAAAAATAATTTCAGTAATAAGATCTCATATCATTTTTCATTTATCTAAGTAGTTGAGTTTAAGAAATTTCATATTTACATGCATATGAAAGAACAGATCATTAAAATATGGTTAATCTGTGTTGGAATCCTGACAGCTTATGGTTTTAATTTTGACGCCTTATAAAGTTTCGAGAACTGGTAGAGGATTTTCTTATTAAACTGTGATTACAGAATGCAAATTGTGAATGGCTTGATACATAGCCGATCGAAATTATGAATCACTTGGAAGAAAAAGTCAATAAATATTATGAAATAAGCTAATAAATAAAGTTTCGAAATAAAGTTCGAAGGTTGAGATTCGGTTTTGCTGTCCCAATAGATGAGCCATAATAATAAATATAGGCTCAAAATGTGTATTTGTAACATGTATATTTCATCTATTTAGCTCAAAGCATTTTTTAGTTATGTGTTGACACAGAGACATAATTTCTATGAAATAAAATCTATTTACATATAATTTTCAATTTCAAGAATTTTTTGAAGGGTTGGATATCATTTTAAAGAGTTCTATAGTTGGTCCTGGATGATTATATGTGGTTCTTTTGTCATTGCCTATATACCAATTAATCAAAAAATTCCATACATCATATATTTTTAGCATAATTTTATAACTAAAGAGAAAGCTTTAAAATATTATAAATTTTAGACAAATTATTATAATTAATTTTTTATGTAATATGTATTAAAATAAAATAATAGCTTTCCAATAATTTAGAAAAATAACTTAATCTTACTTTTTTCCCCACATCATCTCGGATGACAATGTTTCCAATTGTTTGCAATAACTGGCTCAAAGAAGACAAGGATGATATAGAAACTGACAATTGTTCTTGAGCATTTTTTCGTAAAAGAAAATCCACTTCCTGAGGGAAATTTGATGCTTAAAATTAGCATATTTTGTTAGACAGGAAATTTAATCAAATTACATAACCTTCAAAAATATTACATTTATTACAAAATTATATCAATGCGGTAGCTTCATATTTGTATGCAACTCATTTTTTAAAAAAAATATACAGCTGTATGAAAGAATGAGTAACAAAGTCTATTTAACTGCTTCAGAATTAAGTGTGTTAAGTCTTGAATATGCATAGAGAAAAAAAAAAAAAATCTTTAATATAGACATTTCTTCGATTTCACTTACCCATTTGCGAATCACTGGGCCAGACAACACTTGCAATGTATCACTCGAAAGAGAATCCTTAAAATATCAAAAAGATGGTATTAAAATATTTTTTATTAAAAAAAAAGTTTTTTGGGGGAATGCAATTACACTGTAAGTTTGATTAACGTCCTTCAAGGAATAAAAAAAAATTTAATACTACATGTTGAAAAATACTAAATTAAGATATGACAGAAACAAAACATTGACCATAAAACAAAAACTAGTTTACATTACATGTTTTTTATTTCTTCTTTCATAATGGTTTGTACATCAACATAATGGTTTAAAAAAAGAATCATCCTATTTTGCGTTTTGTTTTCATCTAAACTGCATAACCAATACATAAGAGACTTTGCAAATTTTTCTATCGACCTCCACTATTTGAGGGTAAAAACCACTTTCATTATGTTGAAAGATAAAATGGCTACTTTCACAGAGGAAATTCTATGTTCTTCCTAATTATCTTGATCAACGCCCCAACTACCTGATTTTCTGTCTATCGAATCACAGAAAATTGAAATCTCTCATGTAAAAATGTTTATATCGAAAGCTACATAATTCTTAAAATCATCTGATATGGGAAAGAACTGTTTTTGTTTCCTAAGAATTTTCATTTTCAAATTCATCACATCTGACTTCCAGGAAATCCTCTTTAATAAAAGAACTTGAGATACATTCACTCTCGAACTTCTCCCAAGCTAAAGAAGTCATATGAATGGCTTCTAGCACATTTAAAGCCTCCATCCCTTTAGATTCTATACTTAGAAGAATATTTTTCATAAGTTGGTTTGATAGCATACTTTAAACGATCATATAAATCCAAATTACAAGGTTGAATTGTGCACAAGCAAAATTCAACCTTCTATTTTGTAACTTTAAAGCTGCAATATGGACAATGCATAGATCAACAAACAAAATTATCTTCAATTGGTGAGCTGCATAATTTGTGAAGGCAGTTTTTCAAAAATTGTCTTGTCACCCAAGATTTTTTTTTTTGGGGGGGGGGGGGTAATAAGAAAAGTTGCATCCACATTCTTAAAACATTTTTTTTTTTTTTTTGACTTTTCAACAATTAATGGTATTAACTTTTCTTTTCCGTCTGAATTGGCGTGAAGCAAAACAGTCAATACAGGTGTAAAGCAATTTAGTCAATAGGAATTTCAATAATTTCCCACAATGACAACTTTTGCTACAAAATTGTTATCAGGATGAAGACTGTAAAACAACCCTGTCTTGTCAGCATTGAAAACATCTTTACTAGAATATTGCTGTGGTCAGGAAGGTAATGTTTTTTCCATTAACTATTAGACAGTCCCGATTACAACAGCTTCACCACAAACTATCTTATAGGATAAATCGCACCTCTCCTTAAAATGGTCTATCCAATCACTGAAAACTGAAAAGCCTTGTATTCCCACTATTGTTTTCTCTTTTAGAATGGGATTGTTTATTGAAATGTTTATTGCACCAACTTCTTGGAAACATTGAAACAAAAAATTTTTCAACTTTTCAAAAGGTAAAAATTTCAAAATTCTACTAATTTTCCCATCTTTTCAATTGGAAAGATAATTCCAAAAACGCAATTGGAAAGATTTAATTCATATCTCTCCAAAGAAAGTACTTATCAAAAAATTGATTATTATAGTAATCAAACAATTTACAAACAGAATGTTAATTATTTTGCCGAAGTGTAAAATAGATTGCTGCTGAAATTTTGAATATATAAAGAGTAGTATATAATATATAAAGAGTAATCTTTAGTAAAATTCTCAGATTTTGTGCATTAAACATGTTTTATTATTTAAATGCATTTTTCAAATGTATTACTCCTTATTCTGGGGCTTTTATTAATTTGGCGGTCCTTTGGTTTGAAGTCTGCTACATTATTAAGAGAATATATTATATTTAAAAAAAAAAAACTATAGCTCTTACCCAAGCATAAGTATTTGTACTAACCACATAGCAATGATTAATCATCAAAAAAGATAGCCTAAGATATCATGGATAGACTGTTGACTATGTTTGCCAGTGACATGCAGTTAAGACTAAAATTTGTCATTAATATTCAGTTAATACACAAATACTAAAAAATTAAAAAAAACTGATGATATATTCCCATTTACTCCAAATAATAGCTATAATTGAAGTATTCAAAAGTTCAATGGATAACCCAAAATTAATTAAGAAAAGTAGACGATTTTTCCTTCTAATATAATTGAAAAATCAAGAATAAATTCTTACTGGGGAGGAGGTCACTGTCCAAATATATAAATTATTTTATTATTGTGTAATATATGACAATATATGAAATGATAGTATAATAATAGTATAAAAGGAATAAATTCTAAAGGTAAAGTCTGATAAGATATCTTTCAAGAAAAAAACAGAAATTAAAATGTATTGAAGAATTAAAAAAAAAAAAAAAAAGAAAAGACAAACATATTAACATGATTCATTGGTTTAATGGGAGAACTTGCTTAGGCTTGATGAATATGGCCATTAATAAGGACAAGCAGTAAGTATGAATCAAAATTTAAAGTATAAAATGAAAGAAAATGAAACAGTTATATAATAAACTTTCTCAAAGTAAAAACAATCAGGGATCTGAGAGCCTTATCTTAGAGTTAATTACGAAATTTTCCTTTTTTTTCATTCATTCTTTTCTATTTTTTCTTTTCTATTCCTTTATATTAAATAGGATATTATAAAGTGGTTATCAATATAAAAGGACCTAGGAATGAAGAGGAGAAGATTGTTATACTACTAAGAGCACAATGTTCATTCACACAAATTAAAAAAACGGGGATATTACCCTACTTTACTAGTTCTCAGCTTTTCATCTTACTTGATACTTAGCTTGCATTTTAATGGTTAATGACTAAGTTTTATCTCCAGGAATGGATATTTTGTGGTAATGTAAATATTAAACAAAAAAATTTTGCTAACATTTAAGAGAAAAGGTTGCTAGCACACCTTTCTAAATTTTTTTTTATCTAACTAAACTAAATATTTGTAACAAACAACTGTCAATTTAGCAAGATAAATTAGTTCTTATCAGCATGCTTGAAAAATAGAGCAAAATAAATTACATACTGCTTCAGCTAAGCCTAACAGAAGGCGAAATTGGCTGAGAAATACTTCCATGAAAGCATGGGAATCCAAAAGGATAGGGTGTGGCAAGGATGCATTTTTTGGAAGATGACAATTATAGATCATAAATCCTCCCCACTGAGGCAAGAGAAAAGCATTTGAAGGGAGAGGTTTGTCTGAAAACAGAAATATAATCAATATAGGATAATACAATATAAGAAGGATCCATACAGTAATTTCATTTTTAAGCACCAATAAATAAGTCATAGCAAGATGATAATACGAATTACACTCCAAAGAAGCAGGGGAAAATGAGAAAGAAATCCATGAATTTTAAAACAAAAAAGATTTTTTTCTTAATTTATAGCTTAAACTTGGCATGTAGTACTTATCTTACCTTTTGACAGAATGGATCAAAAACAACATACATGATTGAATGAAAAACATGATTGAATTATTACATTAATTTTAAAAATTAATTCATCATATATATATATATCATATCATATATATATATATGTATATATATATAATCATATATATATATATATATATATATATATACCACATACAAGGGGTATTCAAATGAAAAGGTATGAAACGTCGTAACAATGTAACCGTTAACATATTTTCCTCTGCCGCTATGGGAGAACGTAGTGTGAAATCTAGGGATGCGATTGGAGTCTCCGGCATAAATCGGAGCATGCGCGGGCACCCGCATAAGCAGGAGAGAGCAGAGGCTCTTATAAAGAGCATCATTCAATTCTTGTTGAATTCCTCCTGCACAGAAGAACCACTAACTCTGATTTGTACTGTGTGAGGTAACTCTGATTTGTACATTCAGGTCCATCAAGAACAAAAGACCGGGACTACTCACGAAGGGTGTGGTTCTGCTCCATGATAACGCGTCCACACGTCTCCAGGGTCACACACATGGAACTGGTCAAGTTGAAATGGGAACAGCTTGACCATCCGCCCTACAGCCTGCATATGTCGCCCTGTGATTTTCATGTGTTTAGTCCCCTAAAAAGGAAGCGCTTCAATTCGGACGGCGAACTCAAAGACACTGTGAAGGACTGGGTCTCGTCACGGCCACAGGAATTCTGGGAATTAGGAATCCTAATCCTTCAGCTCGTTAATCAGTGGGATCGTTGTACTCAGGCCTATGTTTCTATTTTTAATAAAGTCTTCATTTATACCCACAATGTCATTTCGTACCTTTTCATTTGAACACCCCTTGTATATATATAGAATTTTCAACAATTTGTTGCATTCAGATATTGTTTTCAGAAAACCATATAAAAATATATACAGTACACTTAAAATGTTTGTACGCACATCTTATGAACTCATTCAATTTTTATAAATAATGATGGGGAAGGGAAAAAAAAGGACCTTAATTAGATGGGAGATATATATAATGCACTATACATTCGAAATGTGGTTCAAAAATTAATATCCAAAATGATATAGATGGAAAAATATTCCCACCTCAAAATATGCATCAAATGGAGTTTTAAAAAAATTTTGTTTGCATCAGATAATGTATTACCAAAAAAAAAAAATTCAATTATAATTTTTATACAGCTTCTCAGTCTTATCAAGTAAAATAACTTTGACACACCTAAACAAACAAAAAAAATTCCAATATTCTGTGACCAAACTGCATTATGAAGATTGAATAGAAATTATCACGAAAAAGTCAAAATTTAGCTTATTTTTTTAAATAAAAAAAGTTCTAATTAAATTTACAAAAAAAAAAAAAAAAAAAAAAAAAAAAAAAACTTCTAAGATGCAAATCTTTATTTTCCAGGATATACATGCGGTAAATTTTGTAGCTGCAGGCCAAATGGTCATACACCATATTTTTTACCGTAACACATATCCTTCTTTATTATTAGTATAAATAATTGACAGAATCAGAAAACTGTACAAAAATTTAATTTTATAATTTTTTCAGCAGTATATTTATTAAAGAACTTAAAGAACAACAAATATAATTCTTTATTTCATTAAAGCATTCTTTCATTTAAAAGTAATGCCTATCTCATAAAAATTCAGAAATTAGCTATCGGACCATGCTTAGAGTGACATGCAGTATAAAAAAGCATAGGTAGCGAATGAAAGCAAATAATCAAAGGTTAAAATTTTTGGACTAATAAGAAAACATTTGCATTTTTTGTTGCAAACCAAACTCATCTCTCATGATAAACAATTGAAAGCATTGTAAATGAGCAGATCAAAATTAAAATACTGAAGAACTGTATTTAGCATATATGAGAGAAAAACCATATTATATTTAGAGTTATATTTTTATGTTCATCATTATTTATTCAATATTAATATTTTAACTTAATTTCATCAAATTTATGTTCAACTGAAATGAACTGCTCTCAAACAAAGCCTATGACAGAAAAGAGAAAAAGAAATTATATTGCCTTTATTTTTATAGCATCAGATTCATGTATGTTAAAAAATTTTTTTAATATATTCCTTTTTTATATTTATAGCTCAAAATTTTGAAATAAGAAGGAATCTTATCTTTTGATAGAAAGGGCTGAAGACATTAGATATGCATAAATCAGAAATAATGAATAAACTACAGTTTTTAGTTTAAAAATAATTTATATTTACATAAGGATTTCATAATATGGTGTGTACTGCAATATGAAATTTTTATAACATATAAATTTTAAGAAGTATAAGATTAAGGAAGGAAAAAAAATAATGTTGGCAATTCTAAAATAAAAATATGAAGCAAAAGTTACAAAAATTAACAAGAATGATTTCTTGTTATATATGCCATGACAAATAGAATGAATGAAACATTTAATGTGATATATATGCAAGACAGTATCATTCTAAAATAATATATTCATAGAACAAAAAATATAATTCAAATTACCTTTATTATCATAAATTTGGAGAGGTGTTTGTTCTCTAGTAGGTATATATAACACAAAATTCAAATTAGGATGAACTGATGTATCAGAACCTATAAAAAATTAATTTTTAGAGAGAGAATTTTAAGAATAAAAACAATAACTAAATATTAAAAGATTTTTTTTAAAAAAAAACAGACCTGCTTAACTTTTCATGGGTGAAGTAAAAAATGCAAAAATCAAACTGTGGTGAAACATGCCATAAAAAATTAGTAAAATATAAAAAGTTGTTTACAAAATATTTTCACTTTCATTTCCAAATTGATAATATTAAATTATACCTTTATTCTAAAAGGGAGGAAATGAAATATTGCCAAAAATAAACATTACAATATAAATAAACATTATATTATATATATATATATATTCCTTGACTCAATTTCACTTTTGAAAAATTTTTAGTATTTAAATGCTTTATATTCTATTTCACATTATAATTAAATTCCTGTAAACTGAAATTTATTTCTTTCAAAGTTTTTCTCTGTATCTTCATTCAGTATAAATAATATATTCAATATAAATATGAAGTTTTTAATAACAATTCCTTTTGCCTTGAGGACGTTTTGATAACAAGAAAGAAATACCTACACAATAAAATGCTGATTACATATATATCCGATAAAATTCTTAATATATGTGGTAATTGAAAAACAATATTTTTACAGAAAAGAATTCATTTTCCAGAAGGGATCAGTCTGCCAAGATACAGTAGTCAATGCATATTATTTAACTTTAATTGTAACCACTCATCTGTAAAGAGATGATAAACTCTCCTAAAACACCGTTGGCAACCTTTTACAGTGACTAAATGTATGGAGAAATATAACAGTCTTCATCGTAAAAAAAAAAAAGTATGAAATTATTGTACATAATACACTTTGAATTGCCTAAGATGTATAGGGGGGGAGCCGATAAGAAAAATGCAACTGTTTTTATTTGAGTTAAAAAACGAAAGACGGATCTATGGAAAGTTCAAAATAGGTAAAATTGATAGAAAAATTGTGATTCTAGGAAAATGTCTCTAGCTTTTTTGACATTGTAATGAGTAAGAATAAATCAGAATCAAGACAAAAGAAGTACTTAGAAAGTGAAGCATTAAAATGTAACATTAAAAAATTTCATAATATTTTCATAAAGAAAAAAAAAATAAGCTTAAAGTAGCATATTGAAATATCTAAAACAATCAATGCTTAAAAAATTCAGCATATTATAATCTCCATAATACGAACAAATAATTAATTTGTAAGCTAATTACTTTAAAGTTTGAACAGATATCTTTAAGAATCTTTTATAAAAGCAGTTTCATCAATTTAAATATTTTTGAAGAGAAAAATTAGTAACATGTTTTCTACATAAAATTTCATTATTAATTCTAATTTAACAATTTTAAGAAACAGCAAAATAATAAAAATCAAGAATACCTAGTTTCGCTTCAATTGGGTTAATCAATGAGGGCAAGTGATCTGAATGCAAAATAAACTCTTCACCTTTATCACCCATGGTACTGCGAGTAGATATTGGTAATGATGTCATATATAAAACCTGTAGAATAAGGACAATGTGAATTAGATAGATTATAATAGAATCAGCTCATTTTCCACATCAAAAATTTACTTTTTTTAATTAACTATGTATCTCATACGTTGTTATCATAGCAAAGCTGCAACTTTTAATCTTACATTGAGTATTGAAGTAAGTTTGTATCACATTTTTGTCTTTTTTATCAATTGGATAGTTTTATATTTAATTAGTACTGGCCGTCTTTGATAACTAATTGGTTGGCAGAAATTAATGACTGCTAAAAATTTCAATGAACTACTTTATGCAAATTGTTCTCAGCGGTTTTCTTCAACCTTCTCTATAATGTTCTAATATGCACAAATCCCTCCTAAACACAAATCTTCTTTATTATTAATAGAGCTTTCTGACAACATATTTGTCAGAAAATAGATTGATATTTTAATTAAAATAGATAGAAATTAATGAACTATTTTATGCAAATTGTTCTCAGCGGCTTTCTTCAACCTTCCCTATAATGTTCTAACATGCACAAATCCCTCCTAAACACAAATCTTCTTTATTATTAATAGAGCTTTTTGACAACATATTTGTCAGAAAATCGATTGATATTTTAATTAAATAGAAAGAAATTAATTCTCCCAATATTCTTTACACATGTTCACAAATTTTTTCAAAATTATAATAAGGCAAAAAAAAAATGATGGTACTGTTTTGAGTTAAAATAAATACATATGTCTAAATTATTTCCTCATCTTCTAGTAATAAAAAAATATCATGAAATCAAATAAGAAAATATTTAATGAAGTGTTATTAAAAATTATATAAAAATAAGAAAAGTTATTATTTGTTTTTAAACATAAAAATTTAAAAAAATCACAAAATTAAATTAAAAAATTAAAATTAAAAATTTTTTTTATCTATGCCTATTAAAAAAAATGCTTTTATCCATTAAAATTGCTATATACCAAGTACCAAGAAAGTCATAAAGAGTCCTATCTTAAGAGTAAAGGCAATAAGAAGGATTGGGGTATGGGGGGATAAGGCTCAAAAAGCAATGCTGACTTCAATTCAGAGCTATAATAGAAACGATAGTAAATGAGTAATAGAAGAATATAAGAAAGGATATTCAACAATAAATTATATTAATTGTGAAAGGAGATCATATTGTTAGCAATGACTTTAAGTAATTATAAGTATATGCAAATTTAAATCAATAAATGATTAAGTTTATATGCGTAAAATATGAAAAGGAGTCTGCAGGGACAATTAATAAAAGATAACTTTCATCACCCATTAATAAAGTGAGAAATCATTGCAGAAGAATTTTTAGCCACTGACAAGGATTCAAATTGATTCTTTTCATGCTCTCTTTCTTTTATAATATTTCAAAATAATAAAATTACTTTAATGAAGTAGCTTGTTTTCTCTACAATGTACTAACTTGCATGGTTTCCTCCATGTTTTTTACTACTTCGCAAATTATCTTTAATAGTGAATAAAATTATAAATATCAGTTTTAAAAAAAATAATTATAACAATAATAATAATATCAGCTAAGCTGTAAATGCAACATGAGACATATTATATATATATATACGGTTTATAGAAATGTATTGAAGAAAAATAAAGCAGGTACTCAAGGATTAAATTTCTATAGCAACAATAGGTATTAATGTGCTACTATATAGAGGAGATGATATGAATTGGGACATTAGCACTTTTCAAAATGAATACACAGTAGAATTGAGAGTAGAGTATTAAGAGAGCATTCTGCAAAAAAATTGAAAAGAAAATCTATTCCACAATACTTTTACATGAGGAAATTTACGCTTTCAAGTTGCAATTTAGTAACATTCTTTATATGTAAAATTTAATCTGTCAAAGCACAATATAACAGCATTAAAAATAAACTTATTGATTTTATTTCATTATTATTTAGTAATGATGTAAAAAAACAATTTAAATATTATATATATAAAAAAAATTACACAAAATTCATTTTTTTAAAATTTTTAACATTATTGTGGATACTCTGAATAAATACTGTTTGAAAAGAAAACCAGAATTGAAAACTTAAAGTACATCTACATATAGTATCATACTTCAAAATTGTCTATTTATATGAAAGTTTCAAAATTTTTAACTATACACAAGCATTTAAAACAGAGAAGAAGATTCAGATGATTCACTCTGAAGTTTGATAAATAAAAACAGCCTTCTCATTCTTGGAAATTGGTACCATTTATTTTGAGTTCTATCATATTGATCAAATTAGCCAAAATGATGCCATATTGGATATTTCAATATGGATAAATGGAATTAAATGAAATTGTTAAAAAGGAATCAACAATCTTTACATAACAAGTTTGATTATTTGCAATTATACAAAATTCTTAGATATAAGAATAGTAATTTATATTGAATTTAAAAAATTTTATCAAAAATTATTTAAATTAATGAAAATTTTGAAACATTTAACAATTTACAATCAGTTTTGCAAATAAAATAATGAATTCATATTTTAGTTTTTCAACTGTTGTAATATTTTGAAATGATTATCACACGGAATAATCTGACATGATATTCATTATTTCTATAACATTCCTAAATTCCAGTACTGCAATTGATTTTTATAATATAACTTGTTAATAAAAATAATCTTCAAAATATATGCATATTTTTGGCTATTATTGTCAAAAAAACTTAAATTATTACTATTTATGCTATAGTTTTTACTAATTGTGAATTGTTATGCTAACTTTCAATTGTTATTCTTGTATCAGTAAAATTAAGACAACAAAGAGATTTTATGTTAATACAGATATATTATTGTAAACTATAAATAATACATTCATAATTATATTGTAGATATTATGATAAAATTTTATAACATTTTAGATTACTTCAATTTTAAAGAATCAATTTAGGATAAAATTTTATATTATAAAAATTATTACTGTTATTTTTGTTCTTATTTAATAGAGTAATTTTTAGATGCTGTATTAATTAAGCAAATGCAATTATACAAAAAAGTTATATTTGAGAAAAAGTTTTTAAAGTTAAAGTAACCTATTGCAAACTAAAATAAAATGATTAACTGATTGAGAATAATGTAAAATGGTTAATGTTATTATTACATATAGTTATTATTTTATAAATAATTCAGAATACAAAGCATTTTTTTACAGACATTTTAATTCTACTTTAAGAAAATGTTTCATTTTTTGCATTAGTAATTATTTTTTAGCTTAAAAATTTTCAAGGCATAAATTGAAATAGCTATGCACATTTGTATAAATAAATAAAGTATATTTAGTAATTATATCAGTTAATAATATGTAATATAATAATCTATATCCAGATATTATATAAATAATATATGGATAATAAAATATTTTAAAAAGGTTTTAAATAGCACAACTTGGCAGAAAAAATTTATTTGTTAATGATTTTTCTTAAAATACTATGATGATTATAAACTCTTTAAAGTAAATATTTCATTCATAATAATTATGCAAGATGATGAACTTATATTTTTACTAAAAAGAAACTGGCATTATATAAATTGTTATTCGTTCCGGTATTCAATCACTGCTACAGCTTCTCTGCCCACAGGATAGCAGGAAAATAGCAAGAATAATTAAAATTTTAGAAATGTCAAATTGTGTGAAATAAATAAATGCATATATACAGTACTGTGCAAATTAATTGGGACAAACACAAAAATTTTCACAAATGTTGTTTAATTAGTATAGGTAAACTTACATGCATAGTATAGCAATCTAATACAAAATATGTCCTCCTCTTGCTTGAATGAGATCCTGTACACGGTTTGGCATGGATTCCACTAAATTAGAACATAAATTTTTGATATCCTCATCACGAAACCAAACTTTTATAGCATTCTCAATCATTGTTTTCTTTGTTGAGCTGTCCATTTTACTCAGATGTCTCTTTACATTGCTCTACAAATTTTCGATGGGATTTACATCAGGAGAATTACCAGGCCAATCCAAAACCATTATTTTCTGTTTTTGAAAAAAAATTCATTGTTAGCTTAGATGGATGGCATGGAGCAAGATCTTGTTGAAAGATATCAACACTACCAGCAAACGTTTGCATCATAGGCACAATTTTACTTTCTATTATAGAAATGTATTGTTTAGAGTTCATCATCCCTTCAACTAGTACTAAGCTGCCAGGTCTTTCAGAAGTAAAATAAACATAAAACATCTGTTTCTGAGGGTGCTTAACTGTTTGAATAAGATGTTGTTCCCTGATGGGTTCTCCACCACTTCGCCTGACAAATCTTGGCCGAAACTCGTGCACAAGAAAATGTGTTTCGTCGCTGAATACAACCTTCTTTCAATCTTGTGCAGTCCAGGATTGATATTTCCTGGCCCAATCCAAACGTGTTTTCTTCATTCCAGGTGTTAATAACTGTTTTTTGATTGGTTTTCTTGCACATCTCCCAGCTTCAATAAGCTTTCGTCGAACTGTCGATGAATCCACGCTCACACCAGTAGCTAAAAATTCTCTCTGAAGATCTCTACTTGTTTTGTAAGGATACATTGTACTATTTCGTACAAGAAATCTGTCTGTTCGAAGTGTGGTCTTGCGTTTGCATCCACATTTACTCTTTCATTTTGGAGACACTACCCCAAAATTCTTTTGCTGATAAATAATCCTAGAAACTGGATTTTCCAATTCCAATTACTGCAGCAATATCTCTCACAGCCATAGAAGTATGCTGACTAAGGGTAACAATTCTAGTCCTTTTCCTGGGAGTGATATCCATTTTTTTTAATACACTTCAGAAGGAGACAATTCACACAAGCGACCACTTTCTACAGCAACTGAAGGGAAAAATTTTCAACATGTCATGATCACGTGGTCAAACTGGTTTAGATTAGTGAAGGGCAGTCACACGTTCTAAGAAAATGCAGTTGAAAATGGTTTGAGGCCGAAAATCCCCGAGAAAGGAACAATTTTCTTCAAAAATCTGTTTGTCCAAATTAATTTGCACAGTACTGTACATATGTATATGTATGCACATACATATAAACGTACTGAATAAATGTACATATATATAAACATATGCACGTATGTGCATGCATACATACATATAATTTTTACATATAATTCGTTGCTTACATTAGGGAAGACAATTTATCAAATGAAATATTTATATTTTACAAATTAACCTTTGAATTGTAAAAACAAAATAAAAAGGTTATAACCTTTCATTGGATCAATCTGTAAAAATTTGTCTGCATTTTTTAAATTTTTGTACTCCATATTCTGGCATTTATATTTGTTCACTCTTCAACACTTCTTGTTTCTATTTATCTCATCTGGATCTTGTTAATAATAATCTTAATTTATTCTTTAAAATTTTAATAATGTATTACATTTACAATTTTATTCAATGATTTAGACTTTCTGTGTATTTTTATAATGAGACAGTCTTTAAATTACCATTAAATATTTTATATTAAACATTGCCTTTTTTTTCTTATTTTTTTCCTTCCTTACAAAAGTTAAAACTAATCTTAAATATATTATTTTTAAATCGTTCATTTTATCATATTTTAACACTGACATATCTAGATTTTAAGTTTATCACACTTGAAAGAATCCAAGCATTTGTAAGAAATAATTAATACAGAAATAATTTTTTGCCATGTATAATCAATTTTATTTGTCATGCATAAAATTTTTATTAAGATGTGGTAATATATCTGCGTCCAATAATGATATGCTTGTTCATTAAAATGATATAGCATTATTTTTAATGCATTTACTATAAATTCTTGCTGCAGGACTTAATGAAGTTGTTCATTATGCAATGACAATTGAAAAAAATTAGAAAATTAAGTTTTCAAATATTTTCCAAACCTACCAAATAATTGTAAATCTAAAAATAATTAAAAACATAAAAAAAATTGAAAAAGTTGCATAATACTTTGTATAATAAAAGTTATAACTTATTCAACTAAAAAAATTTTCTACTAATTAAACAAACTGTTACGATCTGAAAAAACTTTTCTCAAATGAATGAGCATCATTTAATAACTTGAAAAAACTTTAAGAATTACACACTCATATATTTTAAATTATTGATACTCTATAAAAATGAGAATAAATTCCTTTTCAATTTTTTAAAATAATATAAATATATAAATAAATTTTTAATAATAATTTAAATAATATTCCAAACTTACTCTTAATTTTTGTGTTAAAGAGAAACCCAAGTGAGTGAGGAAATTGAAACAACAGAATTGATGTGTTACAAAGAAAACAAGTATAAAAGGAAAGCATTTATTCTTAAATTCAATAATATTCAATAGAAAATAAAATTAAAATATCATAAATATTTATTAATTTATTTATTTTTACCATTTTATGATGGCAACAGAGATTTGTTTTATTTCCACAATGTCAGAATGACATATTTATATTAATTCCATTTTCCAAGAATGATCTTGTCACAATTAACAATGTTTAATAAATTACTATTAGTGTTTATGACAGTGAAACCTCTGTTTGTCCTTTTCTGTGCCTTTTTATACAGATTTTATCAATTTTAGAATATTTACCTGACTTTTGACATTAACTGTTGATATCAATTCTAATTCCTTCAAAACATCTGTTAAATATGCTAAAAGAATAAAATTTTGATATAAGTTCAGCTAAAAATATAGTTATTTTATCAAAAACAATGATATATAATTTATTATAAACTAAGTAAAATGTTTAATTCATCAAATCTTATTAAAAAAATATTAATATATATATCAAATTATAATTAGTTAAATAATACATATAAGTAAAACCTTTCAGCTAAATTTTAGTTATTTTAAAAAAAACATGGTGTGATAAAGCCTTCAAAATACAAAAATGAGAAAATTTAACTAAATATCACTTTAAGAAGCATTCTATTTTTGAATTTATTGATTTAAAATTATTACACTATTAATGTATCTTTTACGATAGCAATATTCTTAGATTCTTCCTATCAGTTTAAACTTGAATAACCAAATTGAATTTTTAAAATGCTTCAGTAAAAAAATTCAATAAAAATTTTAAATTATAATTTTATTCTTGTTTATTTATTTATATTTTTAAAAAATAATCATAAATATGGAAAAAATGTTATAGATATATATTGAAAAATTTTAAAATACAGAAAAATAAATTATACTTTACCTTTCCTCATATAAACACAAAAATAAATCAAATATAAAAAATATATATAAATGTTTAAAAAGTGATATTTTAATTCAATATCTGAATAATGAATAGTATAAATCTATTTATCTATCTATCTATCTATCTATCTATCTATATATATATATATATATATATATATATATATATATATATATATATATATATATATATATATATATATATATATATATATATATATATATATATATATATATATATATATATATGTTGTCATCTATTAGTACATATTAATTTTTTAAATAATAATAAAAATAATAAAATAAATGAATAATAGAATATAATCAGTTTATTCATGAAATGAAAATGCTGGATTTTAATGCGTTAAAGAGCATGAATCATTTAGATAGTTATTTATTGGCAACATTGTTTCATGTTTCATATCAACTCATAACAATAAATAGCAAATTAATTGATAATAATTTTAAATAATTTATATGAAAATGGAAGCAAGCAGTCATTTTAAATATATATTCATTTATAATTATTTTCACTTTATTTGAAAGCATATTATTTTAATTTCAAATGTTTTCACAAATGCATAGTTAAAAAGTGACAAAGTAATAATAAAATATCAACATAAAAACCAGAATTTGAAACCAATACATACAATTTATTGCTTTTTCAATGTTCCAATGAGCTTCTAGAACTTGAGGTTCAGGAACTATTAAACTGAATGTCATATCAAATTTCTTTGATGATCTTAAGTACCGCATCCTATCTTTATCAGGCTAAAATATGAAGCAAAATTAACTAAAATAAAAATTTAAAAAATAACCAAAAATAATATTTAGAATTGAAAAATATTTATTAAGGTTCCTAACAATATTGCATACCTAACTTACTTGTAAATAAAACAGCACATCAAAAATATTTGTTATATGTTTGCTTTGCCATTAGCTTTTGATACAATTAAAGAATGCAATGTAGAAGATGCAATACCTTTTTATCACCTCCATAAGATGATGCTGGTGTATAAAGCTTTTGTAATCTATTAACTTGTGTTATTTGTCTTGCCAAAGCATCAATACTTTGAACCAATCCTTTAATACCTGCATTAAATACAAAAGATATTCTAAAAGAAATCATATGTTTATAGATTATATGAATGCACACAAGTATTACTTCCACTAATAAATTAATTTTCAAGACAGCATTTATGAGAATTTAACAATTCCCATCATTTACATCATGCCAGACAGTTTAAATGAGAAAAGTCAAAGTCAAATTAATCAGAAACACTTTGATTAACCAAAGCATTATCTGTGAAGGAGAAAATGAAAATAATTTTATTTATGTACACAAACATAAAATGTATATAGAGGAAGTATGGAATAAAAGAAACAGAAATGTATTTTATCTTACATATTTCAGCAGGAAAAAGTAATTTACCTATACTTCTTTAAATCAAAGAATAAGTAGAAATAAAAAGGCAAAGCAGCATCAACAATTAAATTACACTAGATATTTATTTATGGTAAGAACTAGGAATGAGAACAAAGTACTCCATAACAAATAATGTACATTAACGAAACATTTACTTCTTTTTACCATATTATTTTTATCATTATAAGTGGTTTTCTTATAATGTGTAAGCTATTTCCATTTACATTATTCCTTTGGTTTGCTGAAGAATATTAAAAAAAAGCAGGGTAATATTGTACATAATAGGTATAAAAGCAATCAGCAAAGAAGAATTCAGCATTAAAGGAAAGGCATGGCAATATTTTTTTATTTTTCATATTTAGATTGAAAATCATTAATATAAAAAATAAATTATATGTTTAAGGGCAAATTTTACTTTAAATCAAAATTTATTAAAATTAATTCAGGTATTGAAATAAGTAATGGAATTATTTTGCACATACAATATACATTACCGAAAATATAGATTTTTTTTTTATGCTGTTAAATTAATGGTAATGGCAAAACAAAATCAAACATTTACAGAAAAATATCATTAAGATATAAAAATAATAAAATATGCATAATTTTATCCACATATCTAATTGAAAGACATTATGATACATTCAAATATAAACTAGTAATTTTAAAATTTTACATATTAAATCTATATTAATTAAAAGTTAAAATTCACAAAACACCACCAGTTCTTTTATACTATAAATTAACTTGATTTGGAAGAGTTAACCTAATCAAAAATTCGTATCTTTTGCTCATTATTTTACATTGCGAAACAGAAAATATATAGTACCCTAAATGAGAGTCATTACAAAGTTTTTTTTAAATATTTGATTTAATTAATTATTATTTTATTAAATAATAGCAGGAGGCTCCTCTGCTCCTTTCCATTGTTAGTTTCATGTTCATGAGCAAGTACAAAAGCTGTACAATAGTGAGAAAGAACAATATGAGTTTCATCTTAATCATAGAATTATATAGAATTAACATAATGGTATATAATCAATTCACAGACTATCTGAAATTATGTCAAAATGTGCCAACAATTCAGCCTGAAAATAAAACAATAGAATGGGACATTCAATTGAAATCAATCAAAATTATGCAAAATATTATTGCTTTGGCCATGTTTTCATTTATAAATGAAAAATACCACTACATTTTTATAACTTGTAAATTTTAAAATATAATAACAAATTTGAAATTCCAAAAGCATTACATTAAACAAATAAACCAATAAAAGAATGATATTTAACACATATATGGAAAATTTCATATAAAATTAACATAATGCATCTCCTAAAAACATAGCAGATTTTATTTTATCCTTTTATATATAAATAATGAATGTAATATAAAAAATATATAAATAACACTAAATATCAAAAAAATTAGAGATATAATTTTAGATATCAAAACTAGGTACCTACCCTCATTATTGATAATATATCCATGACGGCCTCTACCAATTGTGAATTTGGGCTCTTTGGAATAATTTTGGTTCAAAATTATAATTTCTGGTTTTCCATATTCCTTCAATTGAAGAGGTGAACTTCCAGGATTTAAATAGAGAGCAGAATCCAGATCTATTTAAGAGAGGGGGAGTAAATAAATCATCAAATTTGAAACTGAAGTTAAAGTAATTTTATCACTTATTCATGAAACCAGAATCAATATTATCTTTATGTCAGAATATGAAAAATAAATTTTATGAACGTAGATGTTTAGTGATATTTAATTTCAATATATCTCCTTATCCAAACCAGCAGCAATGATAATAAAAAGATAGCAAAGATAATAAAAGACTACAAACAAATTTAAAATCATAGCTGAATAAATTTAAATTAAAGAAATTTTTTTCAAAACAAGATCTTTAAAAGTTTTCCAGATATCAGTACAAAAATAAAGCAAGCATTTTGAGAAGGAAAAAAATGATAAAAACCTGTAATGCTTTGAAAACTTTGAATTAATTCTTGCTCTTCTTCTGATGTAGAACTCATTGACCAGTCAAAAGTAATCACTAGTTGAGATGATTCTTTCGTTTTGTCACCAGAGTAGTTTAATAATTCTTCCCACAGTAATCCCTGTTTTACAGTTCGATCTTCTATCAGAAGTTTTATTGGAATAGTATGTCTAATCTGAGAAAATAAAGGAGGGGGGGGGGGAGGTGAGAGATTATCATTATTATAAAAGCATACATTATTCAGAAATGCTTGCCTTCTAAAAAATGTGTAATTTTTTTAAATATTTACAAATATGCTCCAGTCAATTATGTTTTAAAATAATACAATTTTCTTTATCATTCTATTTGAATATAATTAATATATTGCATTTTTGAAACTAATATGTTTCAAGATATGCATTACAATTTTTAAGTAAAAAAGTGAAAAGAAAGATCTATTTTGTCACCTTACAAGAAAAGAAAAAGTATTAACCATCATGAAAATAAAAATATATTGTAAGCATTGGCAAAAAAAAAAAAAAAAAATGAATAAACAGGCAATAATAGAATATTAAGAAAAATATCATTCATGATGAAACACAAATAAATCCACAAAGAATCTTAAACTATGAGAGAAAGTGAATCTTAAGATATTTAAATTTGTTTTAAAATTTATACTACTCTATCAAGTAAAGGAATTCGAATGAAGCAAGCAAGTTGTTTTTCTAAAATATCTGTGTGCAGATGAATATCTATGTGATTATGTTCCCTTTTCTGTCATTCCAATCACTCAAACTCTTCTTTCTTGCAAATTATGTTTCTACAATATCTTTGAGTGGATGAATATTTATGTGATTATGTTGGCCTTTTTCTCTCATTCCAATTACTCACATTCTTCCTCCCTGTGAGTCCTTGAAAATATAGCTGAATGCTGATAACACTAAACTGAAAATGCTGTGTGATGCTTTCTTATTTGTCGTATGTGTGTATGTGCGTGTATAATAAATGTGCTGTCTAAATAAACCATGGTCAGGATCTTATTAAAAAACAATAACAGTTGGTATCAGAGCATGGTCTAGGATCTTAAAATTAAACAGAACCCATTACTTCATTTCCTTTCTTAGGATTCAAGATGCTCTAAGCTTAAAATGATTGAACAATGTAATATTTACAGTGTAATCAAAAAATCTTACTGAAAAAAGAGCAACTGAATGGAATTGGAAAAACTCGGATGCATACATTAAGCTATCACTATCAGATTTACATATACCTCATTATACATGTATTTGAGGAAGATGCAGAAAAAAATTATTAAAATTTAGTTGTGCCATTGAAAATTTAATTACAGCACACAATAGTTTCTTAATAAAAATGAATGTTTTTAAATTTTCAAAAAAATTAAAAATATTAAAAATCTGCACATATTTCTGCATAAGGAAATGAATGGCCATATAACTTTAATTCAAATAAAATACAACTAACTATAGCTAGAATACAAGTGAAGAATGTAAAGTTAAATACCAAATATATATATATTATTCCTGAAGAATTTTATTAAACCTACACATATAAAAAATATGAAGAAAAACATGACGTACTTTTTCTGATAGCAAACCTTGACATTCCTGATATGGTATAGGATATCTATAAACCTCAGTTGTTTTCCACCATAAAGGAATTCCAATTACGAGAAAGGATAGAGCAAAGATACTAGTAGTGACAGCAGAATTAAAACCTATAGAAAATACAATTAAAATCAGAACAGTTTGAGTAATATTGGCAGTTATGTAGCAGGAATAAGTCGCATCAGAATATGATACTTTTTGGCTCATCATATTTGACTTTGAGAAGGAGCATATCTCTATAATAGCCTCAAAGATTAGTAACCAAATTAGCTCTAAACCCTTCACTCAATTGCTAAATTTTTGAATCTGTAATATAAATATTAGGAATGAACATTTCATAACTATTCATGAAATTACTTAACACATTAAGTACCAATCGTGAATTTTCTCGTGTTTCACACACCATCTGTTAAAGACCATTCATGAGTTTTCTCATTTCCACATTTTAGTTTTGTTTCTTAAAATGCATTATGATCTGTGCTTACGATGGTTTAAATAATGTGCAGTTTGCACAAAAACATGAAGTCCCTGGTGTATGTCTTAGAGATTTCTATGCGGTATGCAATGTGTTAAATAACATTTAATGTTAAATCACAAGATTTCCACAAAATGTCAATTAATGTGTCAAATTAAATACAGTAATTTAAAAATAATACCATCAAATAAGATAACAAACAAGAGATCCAGAAACTTTCTCAAGAATTTTTACCCAGTTGTTCATTGAATAAGATCAATGAAAAAACTTTCTCATAGATTTTTCTTACAAATAAAATTTAAAATTAATTTAAATTTTACTAGAGTACTTAAATTTTACTATTACATTTGATTTTTCTTATTTGTAAAAGATATTTTTATGGTACTTCAAAAACTTTTTAATTGTTGCAACAGTTTGTTGCAAATTTGATAAGTCTTGATTTAAATCATCATCTTAACTCTAAGTATTTATTTTATAAATCACTACAGCCTTAAAAATCCTTTTAACAGAATTCAAGAATTTATAAATATTCATAAGCATGCATTTTATTAAGCATATTATATTGCTACATTTTTTGCACATATGCATAATATATGTAGTTAATAGGAGCAAATTAGAAATTATCACATCATTATTCATCTACATTATTTTTTATGAAAAATTAGAAATTTCATTACTATAAGGAATCTGTTATTAACATTTTTCTTTATTGTAAGAATGAAAAGCTAAAAACTGAGAAATATTTTTCAAGTTGAATAAATATTCTTATCTGCTTTGTTGGCATTATTGCAATATCTTATTAACTTCTTAACCATGCATTATGAATATTTGCATTTAAGGTCTAAATATGCATTAACAAAAGCCTCTGTAATATTTCATAATCTATTTTTCTCTTTTAAAAATGACTTTCTTTTTACTTTTAGATAGAATTAATGTTAAAGCAATATTTAGTATATGTGCAATTTATATTATATGTTGAAATAACTCTCGCTATACCGAACTATTCTTGAACATCAAACAATATTATTTATCAATACTGCATGAAAAACTTGGCTTTTAAAATTGAAGTGAGCTATTAAAAAATGAATGAATGCAATTTGAAGTATTCAAAAAAATACAAAACAAAATACTACATATGAAAAAAAAAAAAATAACACGATATACATGTTCTATCACAATGAGTAACAAAATAATTTACTTATTATGTTTTTATCCTTCTTCATCTTTCAATTTTTTCAAAGGCTTGTAACTAAACTTCTTTTGAAAACTTTAGCTTGATTACTTCCTTTTGAAATAAAATTCAAACTGCTGTTCAATATTATGAGCAGTTATTTTAGTCAAGGATTCTTTTGTATGCTACATACTCCGTTACACAGTAAAAAAATTGAATGCATGCTTTGGATGGATTTTCCAATGATTTAATAAATTAAATAGTCAAAATTAAATCCATATAAAATATTAAATATAAAACCAAGTTATTCGTTTACAATCTCTAATTCGAAATCATAAAGTACAATTTCATATCCAAGCAATAATTTTTTTAATTCAAGTTTGTGCTGTCAGATGTGTGTTATTGAGAAAAGTGCCGACTGCGATATTGAAACCAAAATAAACAGAATTATGTTATAGACAGTGAACTAAAACTAATCCGTAGTAGAGATTATGCGTTCGCGAACGAAAGGACTGAAATGAACGGATCAGCTACGAAATAAACGAATCAATTCCCCATTCGCTGAATTCGTTGTTTGTTCGTGAATGATTGAGTGGACCTTATTCTCCATTGTTGACCACCCAGAGTTGTGGTTTATTCTCACCCTATTAGCACAAGATTATGTACGATATCTCCACCGCGTTGTCCGATATTCTGAATATTGGCCAACATCGTGCAGATATCATAACAATGTTGTTGGATATTTTGTGTTAAAAGGGCAGGAAGAATGAAAAAAAAGGGGAGCTCGAGGATTGAAATATTACTCAGCAAAAGACCAGCTGGCATTGATAGATAAAGCAGCTTCATAGAAATATTTTTATCAAGGATTTATACTTCTTTCAGTCAATAATCAGTGAATTTGGGGCGTTGCATGGGCAGAGGCGGCGGTAGCAGGGGGCAAGGGGGGCAATTGCCCCCCTGTCGGCAGCCTCTTGCCCCCCCCCCCGTCGGCGAGAAATTCAGAGTTTCGTTGGCAAAAGTATTTACCATTTCATAATGGTTGTAGAGAGTTGAACATTATCGAATATTATTATTTAAAATCCACCTTAAAGTTAATATATTGTAAACAATCGAAATATCCAAATAATGTTTAAAGTGTTTTGGCTATATTTGGCAAAATTGATTGGGGATAGGTCAATTATCGATAGAGTGGTACGTCAATAACATGCCGTATTTTACGGACAATTTTTGATAGACCAAACTAAGAACTGAATGCAATGAATGTTGAAGACGTTAAGTTCGCAGATTTTCAGACATTAATAAAGATATCAACCCTCTAAGGGTTCCACACGTATTTCGACGTAGCCCCATAGATGTCTTTAAAGTGCACTGCACGGATTTTAACGTAGGGTAACGAACGATGCAAATTCGTTTTGCACTGAAAATCACGTAGGGGTGTTACTGCACCACAGATGGTGTCGACGTATTTTAACGTATTTCTTTCCCCCTACCAGTTTCGACATCTTGATGAATTGGAGGGGAGACAACACAATGAAGTTTTACTGCCATTTAAGGAAGTCACAGGATCTGAGAGCCCGAAGATTCCTTTAGGCATAGGGCATTGTGATAGTGCCGGCGTTATGGAAGAATGAGGGGTGAAAAAGGAAAGGGCTCGCCCAAGAAAAGAGGAACAGGAATTTTTCCCCAATTGTGTCTCCCATAATGGCTCTATGTGGACTTAAATTTAAATTGCATTTTGTTTCAATAGTTTTTGTTTGATATCGATAGGGATAGGATTTCTTTGAT
The DNA here is from genome assembly GCF_947563725.1 of Argiope bruennichi. Lineage (NCBI taxonomy): Eukaryota > Metazoa > Arthropoda > Arachnida > Araneae > Araneidae > Argiope > Argiope bruennichi. The sequence continues at coordinate 62,478,403 of NC_079152.1, read as the reverse complement.
CTAAGCGTTGCCTCAAAGTTCCATTGAGTTATTTTTTTCTTAATGCAGTTTTATGCTTACTTGTGATTAAACATCACATTGAAGTACTAGCAACTCGAAAGGGATATATTTGAAAAATTGCCATCAATATATATTTAAAATATTAAATATATTTTTCATTCTTAGTTCAACTGTTATTATGATTCAAATTTATATTTTTATGCTAATCTATACCTCCAATTATTTTTCACGAAGTAAATACATGCAAATGAATTTTGCGTTTTTAAGCAGTCTAAATTTCACAGAATATAATAAAATATATTATTATATTGTTTCTCTTATCTTGTAAAAATTTGGAATAATGTGTCGCTTTTTATAATGCGACTCCTTTTCAAAGTTTTTTTTTTTAAAGAACTTAATAGAATAATTTTATTCAAATTCATAAAAGAAACAAAAACATTTTTTTAAGAATTATGTCTATTCAGAAAATTATTAATATTTAGTCTTAATATACCTTGATGTAGATGAAAGCAAATAGTAAAATAAATTTAATTCAGGGTTTGATTTATTTTGTTAGGAATATTAAGAAACGAATCGCATTGTAAAAGTCTTAACATTGTAAACTATCTGAAGATATTTTTTCAACAGTTTATCAAAGAAGATATATTTCTTAGATAAAATTATAGATCTCTAAAGCACTTCTAAAAAAAATAAGTAGGTAGTTCAAAAATTCTGTTCTTATTTTACAGGTCTTTGAAGCAGTATATTTTTTTTTTTTTTTTTTTTTTGTAGATAAGTTAATGAGCATTCTTCAATATAGAATAAAATCTGAGTGGATAAATGAGATAACTTTTGGTGAATCTTGTGCTAAGTACAGAATGAGTTTTAACTATACGTTTTTAAGGATGTTCTAATACAAAATGGTGCAGATAAATTCCTGAATGGTGCATGGATAATAAATTATTTTTGAATATTCAAAAGCTTAGCATTCATAGTTTTGCCTTGAAATCACAACCTCCTATTTTCTCCTATCAAATAAATGACTTTGCATTACTTTATTCATATTTTGTTACTGATGCTGGTGTTACTTATGGAAGAAAACTTCATAAACTGCACACTAATGCAGGATCGACCTTAAAGGTTGTTGGGCCCAAACAGGAAAACAATTATTATTATTATTATTATTAAAAGCAATCCAAGGTTTACAATCAAGGTAAAGATCAATGGTAGCATCAGCATTCTTACTTTTTCCTATTCATCTGCTTATGCAGTGTAGCGCTATCTATATTTCTTAGCGCATTTTGAATAGAATCAAGTATGAATTTGGTGCGTCTTCCTATCCTTTCAGACTGGAGCAAAAATTCGACACATTCGCAATAACGATATCAAACCAACTTACCAAACTTCATTTATCTATTTTGTATGTGTGCGTGTGATTTCAAATAATTATTTAAACACTCATGTGTAATAAATCCTTTGTCAGAATACATTTAAAAAAATTAATACAAATCTACATTTTGATAAAATTGCATGATACATTTAATTTATCTCGATGCTTCCGTTTTGGGATATCATGTACATGCATACATGACTTTTACATACAGATTTCCCATCAGTCAGTTTATCTAATATTTGAAGATAAGATTACATATAAATTAATTACAATTAATTATAGAAAGGTTGCTATATGTTGATTTACGATAAATAAAGAAATAATTTCTCAAATTCTTTGACTGGAATGATTCCTAGTGAATCCTCAGCCTTTTTAACCCAAGCTATTGAATGGGGAGGTTAAAAAAAAGTTAATAAAGGGTTTTAAAGGGTTGAAAAAAGGGATTAAGCCATATCCAGTATGCTATATTAAACTGAAATTTGAGAAACAATTGTTTATTTTTTAAACCAACCAATTATATAAATAATATTGTCAATCATATATTAATTTTCTTTTTATATGAGGGCTAATGACTATTGATATATCATCAATGATCACCTATCATATATATATATATATATATATATATATATATATATATATATATATATATATATATATATATATATATATATATATATATATATATATATAACATCTTCTCAGTATATTCAGTTGATACGTCTATGGCGGAATTACTTCCAAAACCTTTTGGTATTCTACTTACCCCAGTCATTCGACCAAATCTGTCAATTTATATTTCATAATAAAACCATTGGCCATTAGATATATCATCAATGATCGTCTGCTCTATATAATTTTTCAATTTCGAAAGAAGAAAAAAACGCCTTTTTTTAATGTATTTTCATTTTGAAATAAATAAATTATTTCTTTCCACTATTTGGCTGCATGATTCATCAACAATTCAATCAAGTTTATTAATTTTTTCTACCGCTTGGACATATATTTGATTAATTATAAAAATAAAGTATCAAGCGTTGTGGATGGGTACAATTTGTTTCAAACATTTTTTTTTTTTTTTTTTTTTTTTTTGTAACCATGTTTTTCTGCGCGCTGGGGAACGTGAATACAGAATTTCTGCGAAACATGCGAATAACTTTGTATAATAAATTTCACGAAAACCAGTTCTGTGATACTTGAAGTTTATAAATATTTTACTGAAGCAGATATGCATTGTAATGCTTAAAACTAGTTAAATGAATATTATAATTCGGTATAACTATACTGCATAATATTTTAATTATTCTAATAATTTATATATTAAAAATTTTCTGTTCTTTATATAATATATATTATAAAGTGACAAAAGAAAGCGACAGGAATTTGAGGTTGAAATGAATTTCTCTTCATGATTCCTCTATAAGCTTATACTGCGGCTATGAATTTATACTTTTGTTCCTTTTGCTTGGCTCCTTTTTAGTATTGGTTTCTATATATGTATTTCCTCTTAAAAAAATTAAAATTACTGAATTTGTGTATTTTAGTAATGCGTTTATTATTCTTGTTGTCACGTGAAGTATTTCCTTTTAAAATATTTTCATTCTATTACTTTTTTTAAAGGATTTTGTTGTTGAATTCTGTTCATAATTGTCCTTATTGTGAGGATATAGAAACAACGCAAGAATAAGCAACACATTGAAAATATTTAAAAAATATATCAACTTTTTTTTATTGAAATGGCTGTTATTTAATTATATAAAGTTTTTATAAAGTAAAATGCGTTTTCCTGTATTAAATCCAACATCCTACGCCACTGTGAAAAAGATTTCAATTTTTGGTTAGTTCTTTTGGAAGTTATCAAGAAGTACAGTAAGTAAAATGTTCTGTTGAGTAAAATGTTGAGTTGAGTAAAATGTTCGGTCTGTAGAAAAACGGCGGCCCAAACTCATAGCGACACGGGTGGCATTTGAATCCGTATAGCGTGAGACGAGCCTTAGGGCCACGCGGATGGTTAATCGCGAAATGGTCTTTCTGATTTAAAGGGGGGGGATCCATAAATCAATGGAATAGCTTACAAATTAGAAAGTAACTGCTTTATAAAGGCTTTTTTTTATCAAGATTTAATTTGATAAGTTTGTGAAATTAAGTCAGTAGATGTAATCGTTTAAACACTATTATTAATTTTCGACGAAAAATATGATTAAAAACTAAAATCAACTTTTGATAATAATATGACGTGATGTTCTAAGACTGGGCATATTTTGTAAGTATCAAATTTCGAGAATCTGTGAATTATTCTTTTCAATAACGAAATGCAAAGAGTGATTATTTAGTTATGGTAAAAGATAGCTTCATACTTAATGAACTAAGGTATGCGAATAATATATTCCTTCTAATATTGAATGTGTTTATTTACTAAATGCGATCTTCAGATTTATTTTGAATTGCTCTGAATAATCATATCATAAATCACCATAGCACTCATGACATAAATCATCATAAAACAGATTTCAAAACAAACATCATAATATTGATTTATTTAGAGGAAAGAACAGGAGATGTAAATGTTATTTATGATTTTCAGGTATGTTAATTGTTGTAATATAATTAAGAATACGGTTTATTAAGTTATAATCAAAATAAGAAGTGTTTACGTCCTACGCGCAACTACTAAACCTTTTTTTACTAATTAAAAAAAAAAAGAAAGAAAAGAAAAAAACTTTATTTTTGTGTATTTCAAAACCGATTCAAGGCTAATGTCAATGATTCTGGATACAACAAGGCTTCTTTCATAAATGAAAGTAATTGCTTACACCGGTAATTACTTCTAAATAAGGAACCAGTTACCTCTTACGCTGGTTTTCGAGAGTTTTCAAACTATGCTGTCAAATATTTGTAAAATTTATACATCCCAATTTCACTGAAATACGAATATCACTATTTCTTAACTAAATCCATTTACTTATATAGTTTGATATTTTTACAATGTCTATGGAGGTAATCAACAAAAGTAAAAACTTTTCTAGTAAGCAATTAAAACTTCCAAACTTTGTTTCAAATACAGTTCTAAGACATAAAATTTCTTAATTCAATTGTGGAATTGTTGCGGTTCCTACCAAAGCAAGACGCTTATTCTTTTATTGAATCCATCGTCATGAATTGTTGTTAAAAAAAATGTTTTCGGTGATTGTTATCTTCACTCCTAGCGATCATTAGAAAGAGAAAGAAAATGGAATGTTGCAAAGATACGTTAATGCAACATATGCTTTACAATTTTAATTTTACATATTTAAATCATCAATTACTTTTGCACAGTAAATTTTATAAAAATATGTAAGCACAATTGAAACTTTTGTCATTTAAATTTTTTTTGGATAAAACTAGCAGAAATAGCAATGAATAAATAGTGTTTTCTTTTTTAGAATGTACGAAAATTAGAAAATTATTACGTCCATTGTATTTTTTTAAAGAACATCATAAATGTATCGAAATTTACGAGGAATGAAATACTCCTGTATAATATTTTAAAAGAATCATTTGTTTGTTCCTTTGAATATTTTTGAAGATAGCAATTTCTTTGAATATGCACACAAAATAGTGAAAAAAGGTGGGAAAAAATAGCAAAAAAAAGTCGATAATTTTAATAAATTTCTAAAACATTTTAAAATTAATAGAACAGTCTATAATTTCAAAAATAAATTTTAAATAAGGTCATTTAATCTGCATTTACCCTGATATATTTGATGAGGTTTTAATTGAAATTTTCATTATTTTGAAACATTTAAAAGCGAATATGCCATTATTTTTCAATAAAAAAATGATTAAAAAAAGTATTGAACTTTAAAAAAATTGATGTGATATATTTTAGAGCCTGGGTCATTAATACATAAGTACCAAATCATATGGCTCTAGATTTGGATATTTTTTAAGCTACTCAATCAATTTGCTGATTTGCATATTTTATTATAATAGAAAATAATGCTATTTTAATGATAAATCGGTTATATATTGTTATTTATACACATCTGATTGACATAACTATTTGTGATTAGTCCTAATTTTAGACAAATGCTATTCAAATATTGATTACTCAGTAAAAAATATTACAATGATTTATTTGAAAGAATAATAAAGGAATATGAATGGAATTTGAATCCTCATTAATTACTTATTATATACATATATATAGTGAGACCGATGAGAGTTTCTGTGCTTAAAATACCTAGCAAAAATTAAGAGAAAACCCTTCTGTTTACATTTGCTATGTACAACTTTTTACAGAGCGATATTATCTACTATCGGGGTTAAAAAGCAACAAAACTGGATCCCCATACACTATTCCTAGAAACCATCTGACTTTTCTAGCCATAAACGAAAGCTATAAGATCTGACATGAATGAGCGGTAATTTGCGCATACCCCAGGGTGTGTAGACCACCCGTGAAGAAGAAAAGGGGAAAGAAAAAAGTGCTCGCGCTTGCTGTACATTTCTTTAGGAAAACCGAAACGATTGTGAGAGAGAATACTAGTCAAGTTTAGTTCCCTTTTTAGAGGTTTCAGACGTAGAATAAAAACGCTCAGAGGGTTAAGTATTGTGTAAATCTGGTTTTAAAAGCACAATGCTAAGAATAATAATAGATTCTGCGCATGTGCGCGAACTTGACTCTTAAAATTCCGATAAAATATAGAAATATTTTCAATTTATAATATTGTTTTGAAATATATGATTTGGAATGATTCATAGTAACTCTATGAATAATGGAGAAATAAAGATAAAATTTATTTAACAAAAAGAAAAATTACAAATTATTTGTCGATCTCGAGATTCGAACAGAAGACCAGCAAAATAGAATGAGACACTCCGCCGATCTAGCCACAAAGACTCGTAACTCGAGAGCTTCTGAAGGGTCAAAGATTCTCATTAAGACTCGGCAATAAATTTTAAGTATTGTGTGAATCTGGTTTTAAAAGCACAATGCTAAGAATAATAATAGATTCTGCGCATGTGCGCGAACTTGACTCTTAAAATTCCGATAAAATATAGAAATATTTTCAATTTAAAATATGGTTTTTAAATATATGATTTGGAATGATTCATAGTAACTCTATGAATAATGGAGAAATAAAGATAAAATTTATTTAAAAAAAAGAAAAATTATAAATTATTTGTCGATCTCGAGATTCGAAAAGAAGACCAGCAAAATACAATGACACACCCTGCCGATCTAGCCACCAAGACTCGTACCGCAAGAGCTTCTGAAGGGTCAAAGATTCTCATTAAGACTCGGCAATAAGTTTTAAGTATTGTGTAAATCTGGTTTTAAAAGCACAATGCTAAGAATAATAATAGATTCTGTGCATGTGCGGGAACTTGACTCCTAAAATTCCGATAAAGTATAGAAATATTTTAAATTTATAATATTGTTTTAAAATATATGATTTGGAATGATTCATAGTAACTCTATGAATAATGGAGAAATATAGATAAAATTTATTTTAAAAAAAGAAAAATTATAAATTATTTGTCGATATCGAGATTCGAACAGAAGACCAGCAAAATACAAGGTTTTAAAAGCACAATGCTAAGAATATTAATAGATTCTGAGCATTTGCGCGAACTTGACTCTTAAAATTCCGATAAAATATAGAAATATTTTAAATTTATAATATTGTTTTGAAATATATGATTTGGAATGATTCATAGTAACTCTATGAATAATAGAGAAATATAGATAAAATTTATTTAAAAAAAAGAAAATTTATAAATTATTTGTCGATCTCGAGATTCGAACAGAAGACCAGCTAAATACAATGACACACCCTGCCGATCTAGCCACCAAGACTCGTACCGCGAGAACTTCTGAATGGTCAAAGATTCTCATTAAGACTCGGCAATAAGTTTTAAGTATTGTGTAAATCTGGTTTTAAAAGCACAAATCTAAGAATATTAATATATTCTGCGCATGTGCGCGAACTTGACTCTTAAAATTCCGATAAAATATAGAAATATTTTAAATTTATAATATTGTTTTGAAATATACAATTTGGAATGATTCATAGTAACTCTATGAATAATGGAGAAATATAGATAAAATTTATTTAAAATAAAGAAAAATTATAAATTATTTGTCGATATCGAGATTCGAACAGAAGACCAGCAAAATACAATGACACACCTTGCCGATCTAGCCACCAAGACTCGTACCGCGAGAGTTTCTGAATGGTCAGAGATTCTCATTAAGACTCGGCAATAAGTTTTAAGTATTGTGTAAATCTGGTTTTAAAAGCACAAATCTAAGAATATTAATAGATTCTGCGGATGTGCGCGAACTTTACTCTTAAAATTCCGATAAAATGTAGAAATATTTTAAATTTATAATATTGTTTTGAAATATATGATTTGGAATGATTCATAGTAACTCTATGAATAATGGAGAAATATAGATAAAATTTATTTTAAAAAAAAGAAAAATTATAAATTATTTGTCGATCTCGAGATTCGAACAGAAGACAAGCAAAATACAATGACACACCCAGCCGATCCAGCCACCAAGACTCGTACCGCGAGAGCTTCTGAATGGTCAAAGATTCTCATTAAGACTCGGCAATAAGTTTTAAGTATTGTCTAAATCTGGTTTTAAAAGCACAATGCTAAGAATATTAATAGATTCTGCTAATGTGCGCGAACTTGACTCTTAAAATTCCGATAAAATATAGAAATATTTTAAATTTAAAATATTGTTTTGAAATATATGATTTGGAATGATTCATAATAACTCTATGAATAATGGAGAAATATAGATAAAATTTATTTAAAAAAAAGAAAAATTATAAATTATTTGTCGATCTCGCGATTCGAACAGAAGACCAGCAAAATACAGTGACACACCCTGCCGATCTCGCCACCAAGACTCGTACCGCGAGAGCTTCTGAAGGGTCAAAGATTCTCATTAAGACATGGCAATAAGTTTTAAGTATTGTGTAAATTTTTTTTAAAAGCACAATGCTATGAATATTAATAGATTCTGCGCATGTGCGGGAACTTGACTCTTAAAATTCCAATAAAATATAGAAATATTTTGAATTTAAAATATGGTTTTTAAATATATGATTTGGAATGATTCATAGTAACTCTATGAATAATGGAGAAATATAGATAAAATTTATTTAAAAAAAAGAAAAATTATAAATTATTTGTCGAACTCGAGATTCGAATAGAAGACCAGCTAAATACAATGACACACCCTGCCGATCTAGCCACCAAGACTCGTACCGCGAGAACTTCTGAATGGTCAAAGATTCTCATTAAGACTCGGCAATAAGTTTTAAGTATTGTGTAAATCTGGTTTTAAAAGCACAAATCTAAGAATATTAATATATTCTGCGCATGTGCGCGAACTTGACTCTTAAAATTCCGATAAAATATAGAAATATTTTAAATTTATAATATTGTTTTGAAATATACAATTTGGAATGATTCATAGTAACTCTATGAATAATGGAGAAATATAGATAAAATTTATTTAAAATAAAGAAAAATTATAAATTATTTGTCGATATCGAGATTCGAACAGAAGACCAGCAAAATACAATGACACACCTTGCCGATCTAGCCACCAAGACTCGTACCGCGAGAGCTTCTGAATGGTCAGAGATTCTCATTAAGACTCGGCAATAAGTTTTAAGTATTGTGTAAATCTGGTTTTAAAAGCACAAATCTAAGAATATTAATAGATTCTGCGGATGTGCGCGAACTTTACTCTTAAAATTCCGATAAAATGTAGAAATATTTTAAATTTATAATATTGTTTTGAAATATATGATTTGGAATGATTCATAGTAACTCTATGAATAATGGAGAAATATAGGTAAAATTTATTTAAAAAAAAAGAAAAATTATCCCTACACTGCATGATTTTTTATTTTTCCTTGAAAAAAATATATATGTAATAGAGTGTAATGATAAAACATGAAAAAATATTTAAAAAAAATTAAGTCTAAATTTTCATTATTTTTTAATTAAATGTTAGTTTGTTGCCAAGTGGCAACATCATGCAGTTAAGCATAAAAAATAAAAAAACAAACTGTGCCAAATGGCTACACCATGCATTCCAGAGAGAAAAATTACTGTAAATGATAGTCTCTAAAACAGTTCTTCTCTTTATAAAAACATAGAGGAATTGAGCATTTCATGCACTGTACTCTTGTAAATCCTTTACAATTCAACATTTTACATCGTTGTTTATTTGTAGAATGCTCTGGCCAGTGATCAATTCTGTCAAATCTAATATCTTTTGGAGGCTCTTTTCGACAAGCTTTTTTTGATTGTTTTCCAACTGTTTCCTCTGCACTTGATGGTCTCCCTCTTTTTAGTGATTTTACTTGTCCATGTAAGCACAAAGTTTCTGCTAACTGCAATCTAAAAGTAACAAGTTTCATAGGCTTTTCACTGTTACGCTTTTGTTTGTGCACTCTCTTATACAGCAACCAAGCATTGATAATCGTCAGGTCTAATAAATGATAAAACAACCGAAAATACCACTTTTTGCTTCGCATTATTATTTTATACCTTCCAATCAAACTGTCAAGTAAGTCCACACCTCCCATGTGCTTGTTGTAAGTTTTTATAACGTAAGGGCAATTTACTTTTACATGACATTTTTGTTTCCTGTCAAAGCGCTGTACTTCACTTACCGGGTTTGTACCAGCAAATGTAGAGAGCATTGTGACAGTTTTATTGTCTTTCCATGATACATTTGACAGTTCACAGCCATCATATTCAGCCACAAATTCAGTGATGGATCCACGAACTTGTAACTTCAGCTCCCTTTCAGTTGGAAGTTTGCAGTCTGGAATTCTATTTCTTCTAATAGTTCCAAGAGATAAAATTCCCTTTTTCTTCAAATATACTTGCAGAGGAATAGAAGTGTAATAATTGTCAAAGTAAAGTTTGTGATTAACATTTTCTTGAACAGGACGAGTTAATCTAATAACTACATTACTACTAGCTCCTAAATCAGGCTCTTGAAGTATATTAGCAACATCAAGTTCTTTGCCACCATAAATCTCGAAATTGTATGCAAATCCGGATACTCCACTCAAAATGAAGAGTTTGTAACCGTATTTATGGGGCTTGTCAGGCATATACTGTTTTAAATGGTGTCTAGCTTTAGTAGCACACATTTGTTCATCGACACATAAACATTCTTCCATAGGAATGGAAAGGAAAGATTTTTGAAGTTCATCAATCAAAGGTCTCAGTTTGAAAAACTTATCCTGGCCTCCTTGCAAATCAGTTGAAAATGCATTATTGTCATTGAAATGAAGATATCTTCTTATTTTTTCAAATTCGTTAACGGGCATAGAATTTTGAATGAGAGATATTCCAACAGCAGGATTCCAGTACAATCTAAAATCTTTAACACTTGATACAGAACTCAATATACAAATTCCCAAATATTTTCTTATATCAGATGATGTTACATTCAGAGGTTTCTCAGGTGTCTGTTGTACACTATATAGAATAGTTTGTTCAGAAATAAAAGTTATGAGATCCGGATGAAAAAAATATGAAAAAAACTCATAAGGTGTTTCCAAATTCAAAATATTTTGAGGTAACTGTGTATCTCCACTGAAAGTTATGATTTCAGGATTTACTTGCAAAGACTTTTTCTTCCATACAAGTTTAATTTTTTCCTTTTTAACTTTCTTACTTTTTTCCTCTAATGTCTTGTTACCTGAAGTCGAACTTTCGTTTTGAATATTCACTTCATTTTCAGATGATTCAGAATCATTGTTATTGTCAGAAATATCTTCTGAATTTCTATTGAAGAGAACATTAGGATTAAATGTAGGATCTTCATCGCTATCATCAAAATCATCATCGCTTCCACTCGAAAGAGCATTCCATATTTCATCTGTCAATAATTTCTTTTTACCATCTGTATCAACAAAGTAAACAGACCTATGCTCTTCCATTATTCTAGCTTATAGAATTTCAAAGAAAAAATAAATTGCTTCTAATTATATCACAAAACTCATAATTAAAACTGCAAAGACAAAAAAGAAAGACAAAATGTAACATAAGTAGTATAAACAAAGCACATGCTTTCTGAACTACAGTGTTGAGTTGAATTGTTCATCGCATCCTTCCTGCATGATGTTGCCAAATGGCTACAGATACATATTGTGGCTTAAATTTTTTTTAAATATTCGCTTTATCATAAAAAGCCTAATAAACGAATTTTAATAGTTCATTTTATGCATATGATTTTTTTAATGGACCTAGGAAAACATTTAATAGTAAATAAAAATTTCAAAATATGGCCATTTATGTGATTGCAAAAGTCTACTGCTATGTCTCCATTTACTGTTATCCACGGACACCTACCGCCATCTATTGAGAATAAATGGTGATAACTGAATCAAAGAAGTCCAAACTTACTTTTAATGCACAGTGTTGCCTCATGGCTACATTTTTCTGGTCATGAAGATGACAAATCGCCAGTGTAGCCAAATGGCAACATGATGCAGTGTAGGGTTATAAATTATTTGTCGATCTCGAGATTCGAACAGAAGACAAGCAAAATACAATGACACACCCTGCCAATCCAGCCACCAAGACTCGTACCGCGAGAGCTTCTGAATGGTCAAAGATTCTCATTAAGACTCGGCAATAAGTTTTAAGTATTGTCTAAATCTGGTTTTAAAAGCACAATGCTAAGAATATTAATAGATTCTGCTAATGTGCGCGAACTTGACTCTTAAAATTCCGATAAAATATAGAAATATTTTAAATTTAAAATATTGTTTTGAAATATATGATTTGGAATGATTCATAATAACTCTATGAATAATGGAGAAATATAGATAAAATTTATTTAAAAAAAAGAAAAATTATAAATTATTTGTCGATCTCGCGATTCGAACAGAAGACCAGCAAAATACAGTGACACACCTTGCCGATCTAGCCACCAAGACTCGTACCGCGAGAGCTTCTGAATGGTCAGAGATTCTCATTAAGACTCGGCAATAAGTTTTAAGTATTGTGTAAATCTGGTTTTAAAAGCACAAATCTAAGAATATTAATAGATTCTGCGGATGTGCGCGAACTTTACTCTTAAAATTCCGATAAAATGTAGAAATATTTTAAATTTATAATATTGTTTTGAAATATATGATTTGGAATGATTCATAGTAACTCTATGAATAATGGAGAAATATAGATAAAATTTATTTAAAAAAAAAGAAAAATTATAAATTATTTGTCGATCTCGAGATTCGAACAGAAGACAAGCAAAATACAATGACACACCCTGCCAATCCAGCCACCAAGACTCGTACCGCGAGAGCTTCTGAATGGTCAAAGATTCTCATTAAGACTCGGCAATAAGTTTTAAGTATTGTCTAAATCTGGTTTTAAAAGCACAATGCTAAGAATATTAATAGATTCTGCTAATGTGCGCGAACTTGACTCTTAAAATTCCGATAAAATATAGAAATATTTTAAATTTAAAATATTGTTTTGAAATATATGATTTGGAATGATTCATAATAACTCTATGAATAATGGAGAAATATAGATAAAATTTATTTAAAAAAAAGAAAAATTATAAATTATTTGTCGATCTCGCGATTCGAACAGAAGACCAGCAAAATACAGTGACACACCCTGCCGATCTCGCCACCAAGACTCGTACCGCGAGAGCTTCTGAATGGTCAAAGATTCTCATTAAGACACGGCAATAAACTAAGTATTGTGTAAATTTTTTTTAAAAGCACAATGCTAAGAATATTAATAGATTCTGCTAATGTGCGCGAACTTGACTCTTAAAATTCCGATAAAATATAGAAATATTTTAAATTTAAAATATTGTTTTGAAATATATGATTTGGAATGATTCATAATAACTCTATGAATAATGGAGAAATATAGATAAAATTTATTTAAAAAAAAGAAAAATTATAAATTATTTGTCGATATGGAGATTCGAACAGAAGACCAGCAAAATACAATTACACACCCTGCCGATCTAGCCACCAAGAATCGTACCCCGAGAGCTTCTGAAGGGTCAATGATTCTCATTAAGACTCGGCAATAAATTTTAAGTATTGTGTAAATCTAGTTTTAAAAGCACAATGCTAAGAATAATAATAGATTCTGCGCATGTCCGCGAACTTGACTCTTAAAATTCCGATAAAATATAGAAATATTTTCAATTTAAAATATGGTTTTTAAATATATGATTTGGAATGATTCATAGTAACTCTATGAATAATGGAGAAATATAGATAAAATATATTAAAAAAAAAAGAAAATTTATAAATTATTTTTCGATCTCGAGATTCGAACAGAAGACCAGCAAAACACAATTACACACCCTGCCGATCTAGCCACCAAGACTCGTACCGCGTGAGCTTCTGAAGGGTCAAAGATTCTCTTTAAGACTCGGCAATAAGTTTTAAGTATTGTGTAAATCTGGTTTTAAAAGCAGAATGCTAAGAATATTAATAGATTCTGCGCATGTGCGGGAACTTGACTCTTAAAATTCCGATAAAGTATAGAAATATTTTAACTTTATAATATTGTTTTGAAATATATGATTTGGAATGATTCATAGTAACTCTATGAATAATGGAAAAATATAGATAAAATTTATTTAAAAAAAAAGAAAATTTATAAATTATTATTCGATCTCGAGATTCGAACAGAAGACCAGCAAAACACAATGACACACCCTGTCGATCTAGCCGTCAAGACTCGTACCCCGAGAGCTTCTGAAGGGTCAATGATTCTCATTAAGACTCGGCAATAAATTTTAAGTATTGTGTAAATCTAGTTTTAAAAGCACAATGCTAAGAATAATAATAAATTCTGCGCATGTGCGCGAACTTGACTCTTAAAATTCCGATAAAATATAGAAATATTTTAAATTTATAATATTGTTTTGAAATATATGATTTGGAATGATTCATAGTAACTCTATGAATAATGGAAAAATAAAGATAAAATTTATTTAAAAAAAAGAAAAATTATAAATTATTTGTCGATCTCGAGATTCGAACAGAAGACCAGCAAAATACAATGACACACTCTGCCGATCTAGCCACAAAGACTCGTACCTCGAGAGCTTCTGAAGGGTCAAAGATTCTCATTAAGACTCGGCAATAAATTTTAAGTATTGTGTAAATCTGGTTTTAAAAGCACAATGCTAAGAATAATAATAGATTCTGCGCATGTGCGCGAACTTGACTCTTAAAATTCCGATAAAATATAGAAATATTTTGAATTTAAAATATGGTTTTTAAATATATCATTTGGAATGATTCATAGTAACTCTAGGAATAATGGAGAAATATAGATAAAATTTATTTAAAAAAAAGAAAAATTATAAATTATTTGTCGAACTCGAGATTCGAACAGAAGACCAGCTAAATACAATGACACACCCTGCCGATCTAGGAACCAAGACTCGTACCGCGAGAGCTTCTGAAGGGTCAAAGATTCTCATTAAGACTCGGCAATAAGTTTTAAGTATTGTGTAAATCTGGTTTTAAAAGCACAATGCTAAGAATATTAATAGATTCTGCGCATGTGCGGGAACTGGACTCTTAAAATTCCGATAAAATATAGAAATATTTTAAATTTATAATATTGTTTTGAAATATATGATTTGGAATGATTCATTGTAACTCTATGAATAATGGAGAAATATATATAAAATTTATTTAAAAAAAAGAAAAATTATAAATTATTTGTCGATCTCGAGATTCGAACAGAAGACCAGCAAAATACAATGACACACCCTGCCGATCTAGCCACAAAGACTCTTACCTCGAGAGCTTCTGAAGGGTCAAAGATTCTCATTAAGACATGGCAATAAGTTTTAAGTATTGTGTAAATTTTTTTTTAAAAGCACAATGCTATGAATATTAATAGATTCTGCGCATTTGCGGGAACTTGACTCTTAAAATTCCGATAAAATATAGAAATATTTTGAATTTAAAATATGGTTTTTAAATATATGATTTGGAATGATTCATAGTAACTCTATGAATAATGGAGAAATATAGATAAAATTTATTTAAAAAAAAGAAAAATTATAAATTATTTGTCGAACTCGAGATTCGAATAGAAGACCAGCTAAATACAATGACACACCCTGCCGATCTAGCCACCAAGACTCGTACCGCGAAAGCTTCTGAAGGGTCAAAGATTCTCATTAAGACTCGGCAATAAGTTTTAAGTATTGTGTAAATCTGGTTTTAAAAGCACAATGCTAAGAATATTAATAGATTCTGCGCATGTGCGGGAACTTGACTCTTAAAATTCCGATAAAGTATAGAAATATTTTAACTTTATAATATTGTTTTGAAATATATGATTTGGAATGATTCATAGTAACTCTATGAATAATGGAAAAATATAGATAAAATTTATTTAAAAAAAAAGAAAATTTATAAATTATTTTTCGATCTCGAGATTCGAACAGAAGACCAGCAAAACACAATGACACACCCTGTCGATCTAGCCGTCAAGACTCGTACCCCGAGAGCTTCTGAAGGGTAAATGATTCTCATTAAGACTCGGCAATAAATTTTAAGTATTGTGTAAATCTAGTTTTAAAAGCACAATGCTAAGAATAATAATAAATTCTGCGCATGTGCGCGAACTTGACTCTTAAAATTCCGATAAAATATAGAAATATTTTAAATTTATAATATTGTTTTGAAATATATGATTTGGAATGATTCATAGTAACTCTATGAATAATGGAAAAATAAAGATAAAATTTATTTAAAAAAAAGAAAAATTATAAATTATTTGTCGATCTCGAGATTCGAACAGAAGACCAGCAAAATACAATGACACACTCTGCCGATCTAGCCACAAAGACTCGTACCTCGAGAGCTTCTGAAGGGTCAAAGATTCTCATTAAGACTCGGCAATAAATTTTAAGTATTGTGTAAATCTGGTTTTAAAAGCACAATGCTAAGAATATTAATAGATTCTGCGCATGTGCGGGAACTTGACTCTTAAAATTCCGATAAAATATAGAAATATTTTGAATTTAAAATATGGTTTTTAAATATATGATTTGGAATGTTTCATAGTAACTTTATGAATAATGTAGAAATAAAGATAAAATTTATTTAAAAAAAAGAAAAATTATAAATTATTTGTCGAATTCGAGATTCGAATAGAAGACCAGCTAAATACAATGACACACCCTGCCGATCTAGCCACCAAGACTCGTACCGCGAAAGCTTCTGAAGGGTCAAGATTCTCATTAAGACTCGGCAATAAGTTTTAAGTATTGTGTAAATCTGGTTTTAAAAACACAATGCTAAGAATATTAATAGATTCTGCGCATGTGCGGGAACTTGACTCTTAAAATTCCGATAAAATATAGAAATATTTTGAATTTAAAATATGGTTTTTAAATATATCATTTGGAATGATTCATAGTAACTCTAGGAATAATGGAGAAATATAGATAAAATTTATTTAAAAAAAAGAAAAATTATAAATTATTTGTCGAACTCGAGATTCGAACAGAAGACCAGCTAAATACAATGACACACCCTGCCGATCTAGCCACCAAGACTCGTACCGCGAGAGCTTCTGAAGGGTCAAAGATTCTCATTAAGACTCGGCAATAAGTTTTAAGTATTGTGTAAATCTGGTTTTAAAAGCACAATGCTAAGAATATTAATAGATTCTGCGCATGTGCGGGAACTGGACTCTTAAAATTCCGATAAAATATAGAAATATTTTAAATTTATAATATTGTTTTGAAATATATGATTTGGAATGATTCATTGTAACTCTATGAATAATGGAGAAATATATATAAAATTTATTTAAAAAAAAGAAAAATTATAAATTATTTGTCGATCTCGAGATTCGAACAGAAGACCAACAAAATACAATGACACACCCTGCCGATCTAGCCACAAAGACTCTTACCTCGAGAGCTTCTGAAGGGTCAAAGATTCTCATTAAGACATGGCAATAAGTTTTAAGTATTGTGTAAATTTTTTTTTAAAAGCACAATGCTATGAATATTAATAGATTCTGCGCATGTGCGGGAACTTGACTCTTAAAATTCCGATAAAATATAGAAATATTTTGAATTTAAAATATGGTTTTTAAATATATGATTTGGAATGATTCATAGTAACTCTATGAATAATGGAGAAATATAGATAAAATTTATTTAAAAAAAAGAAAAATTATAAATTATTTGTCAAACTCGAGATTTTAATAGAAGACCAGCTAAATACAATGACACACCCTGCCGATCTAGCCACCAAGACTCGTACCGCGAAAGCTTCTGAAGGGTCAAAGATTCTCATTAAGACTCGGCAATAAGTTTTAAGTATTGTGTAAATCTGGTTTCAAAAGCACAATGCTAAGAATATTAATAGATTCTGCGCATGTGCGGGAACTTGACTCTTAAAATTCCGATAAAATATAGAAATATTTTCAATTTAAAATATGGTTTTTAAATATATGATTTGGAATGATTCATAGTAACTCTATGAATAATGGAGAAATAAAGATAAAATTTATTTAAAAAAAGAAAAATTATAAATTATTTCTCGATCTCGATATTCGAACAGAAGACCAGCAAAATACAATGACACACCCTGCCGATCTAGCCACCAAGACTCGTACCGCGAGAGATTCTGAAGGGCCAAAGATTCTCATTAAGACTCGGCAATAAATTTTAAGTATTGTGTAAATCTGGTTTTAAAAGCAGAATGCTAAGAATATTAATAGATTCTGCGCATGTGCGGGAACTTGACTCTTAAAATTCCGATAAAATATAGAAATATTTTGAATTTAAAATATGGTTTTTAAATATATGATTTGGAATGTTTCATAGTAACTTTATGAATAATGTAGAAATAAAGATAAAATTTATTTAAAAAAAAGAAAAATTATAAATTATTTGTCGATCTCGAGATTCGAACAGAAGACCAGCAAAATACAATGACACACCCTGCCGATCTAGCCACAAAGACTCGTACCTCGAGAGCTTCTGAAGGGTCAAAGATTCTCATTAAGACATGGCAATAAGTTTTAAGTATTGTGTAAATCTTTTTTTAAAAGCACAATGCTATGAATATTAATAGATTCTGCGCATGTGCGGGAACTTGACTCTTAAAATTCCGATAAAATATAGAAAAATTTTGAATTTAAAATATGGTTTTTAAATATATGATTTGGAATGATTCATAGTAACTCTATGAATAATGGAGAAATATATATAAAATTTATTTAAAAAAAAGAAAAATTATAAATTATTTGTCGATCTCGAGATTCGAACAGAAGACCAGCAAAATACAATGACACACCCTGCCGATCTATCCACAAAGACTCTTACCTCGAGAGCTTCTGAAGGGTCACAGATTCTCATTAAGACATGGCAATAAGTTTTAAGTATTGTGTAAATTTTTTTTTAAAGCACAATGCTATGAATATTAATAGATTCTGCGCATGTGCGGGAACTTGACTCTTAAAATTCCGAAAAAATATAGAAATATTTTGAATTTAAAATATGGTTTTTAAATATATGATTTGGAATGATTCATAGTAACTCTATGAATAATGGAGAAATATAGATAAAATTTATTTAAAAAAAAGAAAAATTATAAATTATTTGTCGAACTCGAGATTCGAATAGAAGACCAGCTAAATACAATGACACACCCTGCCGATCTAGCCACCAAGACTCGTACCGCGAAAGCTTCTGAAGGGTCAAAGATTCTCATTAAGACTCGGCAATAAGTTTTAAGTATTGTGTAAATCTGGTTTTAAAAGCACAATGCTAAGAATATTAATAGATTCTGCGCATGTGCGGGAACTTGACTCTTAAAATTCCGATAAAATATAGAAATATTTTCAATTTAAAATATGGTTTTTAAATATATGATTTGGAATGATTCATAGTAACTCTATGAATAATGGAGAAATAAAGATAAAATTTATTTAAAAAAAGAAAAATTATAAATTATTTGTCGATCTCGAGATTCGAACAGAAGACCAGAAAATACAATGACACACCCTGCCGATGTAGCCACCAAGACTCGTACCGCGAGAGCTTCTGAAGGGCCAAAGATTCTCATTAAGACTCGGCAATAAATTTTAAGTATTGTGTAAATCTGGTTTTAAAAGCAGAATGCTAAGAATATTAATAGATTCTGCGCATGTGCGGGAACTTGACTCTTAAAATTCCGATAAAGTATAGAAATATTTTAAATTTATAATATTGTTTTGAAATATATGATTTGGAATGATTCATAGTAACTCTATGAATAATGGAAAAATATAGATAAAATTTATTTAAAAAAAAAGAAAATTTATAAATTATTTTTCGATCTCGAGATTCGAACAGAAGACCAGCAAAACACAATGACACACCCTGCCGATCTAGCCATCAAGACTCGTACCCCGAGAGCTTCTGAAGGGTCAATGATTCTCATTAAGACTCGGCAATAAATTTTAAGTATTGTGTAAATCTAGTTTTAAAAGCACAATGCTAAGAATAATAATAAATTCTGCGCATGTGCGCGAACTTGACTCTTAAAATTCCGATAAAATATAGAAATATTTTAAATTTATAATATTGTTTTGAAATATATGATTTGGAATGATTCATAGTAACTCTATGAATAATGGAAAAATAAAGATAAAATTCATTTAAAAAAAAGAAAAATTATAAATTATTTGTCGATCTCGCGATTCGAACAGAAGACCAGCAAAATACAGTGACACACCCTGCCGATCTAGCCACAAAGACTCGTACCTCGTGAGCTTCTGAAGGGTCAAAGATTCTCATTAAGACGTGGCAATAAGTTTTAAGTATTGTGTAAATCTTTTTTTAAAAGCACAATGCTATGAATATTAATAGATTCTGCGCATGTGCGGGAACTTGACTCTTAAAATTCCGATAAAATATAGAAATATTTTGAATTTAAAAAATGGTTTTTAAATATATGATTTGGAATGATTCATAGTAACTCTATGAATAATGGAGAAATATATATAAAATTTATTTAAAAAAAAGAAAAATTATAAATTATTTGTCGATCTCGAAATTCGAACAGAAGACCAGCAAAATACAATGACACACCCTGCCGATCTATCCACAAAGACTCTTACCTCGAGAGCTTCTGAAGGGTCAAAGATTCTCATTAAGACATGGCAATAAGTTTTAAGTATTGTGTAAATTTTTTTTTAAAGCACAATGCTATGAATATTAATAGATTCTGCGCATGTGCGGGAACTTGACTCTTAAAATTCCGATAAAATATAGAAATATTTTGAATTTAAAATATGGTTTTTAAATATATGATTTGGAATGATTCATAGTAACTCTATGAATAATGGAGAAATATAGATAAAATTTATTTAAAAAAAAAGAAAAATTATAAATTATTTGTCGAACTCGAGATTCGAATAGAAGACCAGCTAAATACAATGACACACCCTGCCGATCTAGCCACCAAGACTCGTACCGCGAAAGCTTCTGAAGGGTCAAAGATTCTCATTAAGACTCGGCAATAAGTTTTAAGTATTGTGTAAATCTGGTTTTAAAAGCACAATGCTAAGAATATTAATAGATTCTGCGCATGTGCGGGAACTTGACTCTTAAAATTCCGATAAAATATAGAAATATTTTCAATTTAAAATATGGTTTTTAAATATATGATTTGGAATGATTCATAGTAACTCTATGAATAATGGAGAAATAAAGATAAAATTTATTTAAAAAAAGAAAAATTATAAATTATTTGTCGATCTCGAGATTCGAACAGAAGACCAGAAAATACAATGACACACCCTGCCGATGTAGCCACCAAGACTCGTACCACGAGAACTTCTGAAGGGCCAAAGATTCTCATTAAGACTCGGCAATAAATTTTAAGTATTGTGTAAATCTGGTTTTAAAAGCAGAATGCTAAGAATATTAATAGATTCTGCGCATGTGCGCGAACTTGACTCTTAAAATTCCGATAAAATATAGAAATATTTTGAATTTAAAATATGGTTTTTAAATATATGATTTGGAATGATTCATAGTAACTCTATGAATAATGGAGAAATATAGATAAAATTTATTTAAAAAAAAGAAAAATTATAAATTATTTGTCGAACTCGAGATTCGAATAGAAGACCAGCTAAATACAATGACACACCCTGCCGATCTAGCCACCAAGACTCGCACCGCGAAAGCTTCTGAAGGGTCAAAGATTCTCATTAAGACTCGGCAATAAGTTTTAAGTATTGTGTAAATCTGGTTTTAAAAGCACAATGCTAAGAATATTAATAGATTCTGCGCATGTGCGGGAACTTGACTCTTAAAATTCAGATAAAATATAGAAATATTTTGAATTTAAAATATGGTTTTTAAATATATGATTTGGAATGATTCATAGTAACTCTATGAATAATGGAGAAATATATATAAAATTTATTTAAAAAAAAGAAAAATTATAAATTATTTGTCGATCTCGTGATTCGAACAGAAGACCAGCAAAATACAATGACACACCCTGCCGATCTAGCCACCAAGACTCGTACCGCGAAAGCTTCTGAAGGGTCAAAGATTCTCATTAAGACTCGGCAATAAGTTTTAAGTATTGTGTAAATCTGGTTTTAAAAGCACAATGCTAAGAATATTAATAGATTCTGCGCATGTGCGGGAACTTGACTCTTAAAATTCAGATAAAATATAGAAATATTTTGAATTTAAAATATGGTTTTTAAATATATGATTTGGAATGATTCATAGTAACTCTATGAATAATGGAGAAATATAGATAAAATTTATTTAAAAAAAAGAAAAATTATAAATTATTTGTCGAACTCGAGATTCGAACAGAAGACCAGCTAAATACAATGACACACCCTGCCGATCTAGCCACCAAGACTCGTACCGCGAGAGCTTCTGAAGGGTCAAAGATTCTCATTAAGACTCGGCAATAAGTTTTAAGTATTGTGTAAATCTGGTTTCAAAAGCACAATGCTAAGAATATTAATAGATTCTGCGCATGTGCGGGAACTGGACTCTTAAAATTCCGTTAAAATATAGAAATATTTTAAATTTATAATATTGTTTTGAAATATATGATTTGGAATGATTCATAGTAAGTCAATGAATAATGGAGAAATATAGATAAAATATATTTAAAAAAAAAGAAAATTTATAAATTATTTTTCGATCTCGAGATTCGAACAGAAGACCAGCAAAACACAATGACACACCCTGCCGATCTAGCCATCAAGACTCGTACCCCGAGAGCTTCTGAAGGGTCAATGATTCTCATTAAGACTCGGCAATAAATTTTAAGTATTGTGTAAATCTAGTTTTAAAAGCACAATGCTAAGAATAATAATAAATTCTGCGCGTGTGCGCGAACTTGACTCTTAAAATTCCGATAAAATATAGAAATATTTTAAATTTATAATATTGTTTTGAAATATATGATTTGGAATGATTCATAGTAACTCTATGAATAATGGAAAAATAAAGATAAAATTTATTTAAAAAAAAGAAAAATTATAAATTATTTGTCGATCTCGAGATTCGAACAGAAGACCAACAAAATACAATGACACACTCTGCCGATCTAGCCACAAAGACTCGTACCTCGAGAGCTTCTGAAGGGTCAAAGATTCTAATTAAGACTCGGCAATAAATTTTAAGTATTGTGTAAATCTGGTTTTAAAAGCACAATGCTAAGAATAATAATAGATTCTGCGCATGTGCGCGAAATTGACTCTTAAAATTCCGATAAAATATAGAAATATTTTCAATTTAAAATATGGTTTTTAATTATATGATTTGGAATGATTCATAGTAACTCTATGAATAATGGAGAAATAAAGATAAAATTTATTTAAAAAAAGAAAAATTATAAATTATTTGTCGATCTCGAGATTCGAACAGAAGACCAGCAAAATACAATGACACACCCTGCCGATCTAGCCACCAAGACTCGTACCGCGAGAGCTTCTGAAGGGCCAAAGATTCTCATTAAGACTCGGCAATAAATTTTAAGTATTGTGTAAATCTGGTTTTAAAATCACAATGCTAAGAATATTAATAGATTCTGCGCATGTGTGGGAACTTGACTCTTAAAATTCAGATAAAATATAGAAATATTTTGAATTTAAAATATGGTTTTTAAATATATCATTTGTAATGATTCATTGTAACTCTATGAATAATGGAGAAATATAGATAAAATTTATTTAAAAAAAAGAAAAATTATAAATTATTTGTCGAACTCGAGATTCGAACAGAAGACCAGCTAATTACAATGACACACCCTGCCGATCTAGCCACCAAGACTCGTACCGCGAGAGCTTCTGAAGGGTCAAAGATTCTCATTAAGACTCGGCAATAAGTTTTAAGTATTGTGTAAATCTGGTTTTAAAAGCACAATGCTAAGAATATTAATAGATTCTGCGCATGTACGGGAACTGGACTCTTAAAATTCCGATAAAATATAGAAATATTTTAAATTTATAATATTGTTTTGAAATATATGATTTGGAATGATTCATTGTAACTCTATGAATAATGGAGAAATATATATAAAATTTATTTAAAAAAAAGAAAAATTATAAATTATTTGTCGATCTCGAGATTCGAACAGAAGACCAGCAAAATACAATGACACACCCTGCCGATCTAGCCACAAAGACTCTTACCTCGAGAGCTTCTGAAGGGTCAAAGATTCTCATTAAGACATGGCAATAAGTTTTAAGTATTGTGTAAATTTTTTTTAAAAGCACAATGCTATGAATATTAATAGATTCTGCGCATGTGCGGGAACTTGACTCTTAAAATTCCGATAAAATATAGAAATATTTTGAATTTAAAATATGGTTTTTAAATATATGATTTGGAATGATTCATAGTAACTCTATGAATAATGGAGAAATATAGATAAAATTTATTTAAAAAAAAGAAAAATTATAAATTATTTGTCGAACTCGAGATTCGAATAGAAGACCAGCTAAATACAATGACACACCCTGCCGATCTAGCCACCAAGACTCGTACCGCGAAAGCTTCTGAAGGGTCAAAGATTCTCATTAAGACTCGGCAATAAGTTTTAAGTATTGTGTAAATCTGGTTTTAAAAGCACAATGCTAAGAATATTAATAGATTCTGCGCATGTGCGGGAACTTGACTCTTAAAATTCCGATAAAATATAGAAATATTTTGAATTTAAAATATGGTTTTTAAATATATGATTTGGAATGTTTCATAGTAACTTTATGAATAATGTAGAAATAAAGATAAAATTTATTTAAAAAAAAAGAATAATTATAAATTATTTGTCGAATTCGAGATTCGAATAGAAGACCAGCTAAATACAATGACACACCCTGCCGATCTAGCCACCAAGACTCGTACCGCGAAAGCTTCTGAAGGGTCAAAGATTCTCATTAAGACTCGGCAATAAGTTTTAAGTATTGTGTAAATCTGGTTTTAAAAACACAATGCTAAGAATATTAATAGATTCTGCGCATGTGCGGGAACTTGACTCTTAAAATTCCGATAAAATATAGAAATATTTTGAATTTAAAATATGGTTTTAAATATATCATTTGGAATGATTCATAGTAACTCTATGAATAATGGAGAAATATAGATAAAATTTATTTAAAAAAAAGAAAAATTATAAATTATTTGTCGAACTCGAGATTCGAACAGAAGACCAGCTAAATACAATGACACACCCTGCCGATCTAGCCACCAAGACTCGTACCGCGAGAGCTTCTGAAGGGTCAAAGATTCTCATTAAGACTCGGCAATAAGTTTTAAGTATTGTGTAAATCTGGTTTTAAAAGCACAATGCTAAGAATATTAATAGATTCTGCGCATGTGCGGGAACTGGACTCTTAAAATTCCGATAAAATATAGAAATATTTTAAATTTATAATATTGTTTTGAAATATATGATTTGGAATGATTCATTGTAACTCTATGAATAATGGAGAAATATATATAAAATTTATTTAAAAAAAAGAAAAATTATAAATTATTTGTCGATCTCGAGATTCGATCAGAAGACCAGCAAAATACAATGACACACCCTGCCGATCTAGCCACAAAGACTCTTACCTCGAGAGCTTCTGAAGGGTCAAAGATTCTCATTAAGACATGGCAATAAGTTTTAAGTATTGTGTAAATTTTTTTTTTAAAAGCACAATGCTATGAATATTAATAGATTCTGCGCATGTGCGGGAACTTGACTCTTAAAATTCCGATAAAATATAGAAATATTTTGAATTTAAAATATGGTTTTTAAATATATGATTTGGAATGATTCATAGTAACTCTATGAATAATGGAGAAATATAGATAAAATTTATTTAAAAAAAAGAAAAATTATAAATTATTTGTCGAACTCGAGATTCGAATAGAAGACCAGCTAAATACAATGACACACCCTGCTGATCTAGCCACCAAGACTCGTACCGCGAAAGCTTCTGAAGGGTCAAAGATTCTCATTAAGACTCGGCAATAAGTTTTAAGTATTGTGTAAATCTGGTTTTAAAAGCACAATGCTAAGAATATTAATAGATTCTGCGCATGTGCGGGAACTTGACTCTTAAAATTCCGATAAAATATAGAAATATTTTGAATTTAAAATATGGTTTTTAAATATATGATTTGGAATGTTTCATAGTAACTTTATGAATAATGTAGAAATAAAGATAAAATTTATTTAAAAAAAAGAAAAATTATAAATTATTTGTCGAATTCGAGATTCGAATAGAAGACCAGCTAAATACAATGACACACCCTGCCGATCTAGCCACCAAGACTCGTACCGCGAAAGCTTCTGAAGGGTCAAGATTCTCATTAAGACTCGGCAATAAGTTTTAAGTATTGTGTAAATCTGGTTTTAAAAACACAATGCTAAGAATATTAATAGATTCTGCGCATGTGCGGGAACTTGACTCTTAAAATTCCGATAAAATATAGAAATATTTTCAATTTAAAATATGGTTTTTAAATATATGATTTGGAATGATTCATAGTAACTCTATGAATAATGGAGAAATAAAGATAAAATTTATTTAAAAAAAGAAAAATTATAAATTATTTGTCGATCTCGAGATTCGAACAGACCAGCAAAATACAATGACACACCCTGCCGATCTAGCCACCAAGACTCGTACCGCGAGAGCTTCTGAAGGGCCAAAGATTCTCATTAAGACTCGGCAATAAATTTTAAGTATTGTGTAAATCTGGTTTTAAAAGCAGAATGCTAAGAATATTAATAGATTCTGCGCATGTGCGGGAACTTGACTCTTAAAATTCCGATAAAATATAGAAATATTTTGAATTTAAAATATGGTTTTTAAATATATGATTTGGAATGATTCATAGTAACTCTATGAATAATGGAGAAATATAGATAAAATTTATTTAAAAAAAAAAGAAAAATTATAAATTATTTTTCGAACTCGAGATTCGAATAGAAGACCAGCTAAATACAATGACACACCCTGCCGATCTAGCCACCAAGACTCGCACCGCGAAAGCTTCTGAAGGGTCAAAGATTCTCATTAAGACTCGGCAATAAGTTTTAAGTATTGTGTAAATCTGGTTTTAAAAGCACAATGCTAAGAATATTAATAGATTCTGCGCATGTGCGGGAACTTGACTCTTAAAATTCAGATAAAATATAGAAATATTTTGAATTTAAAATATGGTTTTTAAATATATGATTTGGAATGATTCATAGTAACTCTATGAATAATGGAGAAATATATATAAAATTTATTTAAAAAAAAGAAAAATTATAAATTATTTGTCGATCTCGAGATTCGAACAGAAGACCAGCAAAATACAATGACACACCCTGCCGATCTAGCCACCAAGACTCGTACCGCGAAAGCTTCTGAAGGGTCAAAGATTCTCATTAAGACTCGGCAATAAGTTTTAAGTATTGTGTAAATCTGGTTTTAAAAGCACAATGCTAAGAATATTAATAGATTCTGCGCATGTGCGGGAACTTGACTCTTAAAATTCAGATAAAATATAGAAATATTTTGAATTTAAAATATGGTTTTTAAATATATGATTTGGAATGATTCATAGTAACTCTATGAATAATGGAGAAATATAGATAAAATTTATTTAAAAAAAAGAAAAATTATAAATTATTTGTCGAACTCGAGATTCGAACAGAAGACCAGCTAAATACAATGACACACCCTGCCGATCTAGCCACCAAGACTCGTACCGCGAGAGCTTCTGAAGGGTCAAAGATTCTCATTAAGACTCGGCAATAAGTTTTAAGTATTGTGTAAATCTGGTTTCAAAAGCACAATGCTAAGAATATTAATAGATTCTGCGCATGTGCGGGAACTGGACTCTTAAAATTCCGTTAAAATATAGAAATATTTTAAATTTATAATATTGTTTTGAAATATATGATTTGGAATGATTCATAGTAAGTCAATGAATAATGGAGAAATATAGATAAAATATATTTAAAAAAAAAGAAAATTTATAAATTATTTTTCGATCTCGAGATTCGAACAGAAGACCAGCAAAACACAATGACACACCCTGCCGATCTAGCCATCAAGACTCGTACCCCGAGAGCTTCTGAAGGGTCAATGATTCTCATTAAGACTCGGCAATAAATTTTAAGTATTGTGTAAATCTAGTTTTAAAAGCACAATGCTAAGAATAATAATAAATTCTGCGCATGTGCGCGAACTTGACTCTTAAAATTCCGATAAAATATAGAAATATTTTAAATTTATAATATTGTTTTGAAATATATGATTTGGAATGATTCATAGTAACTCTATGAATAATGGAAAAATAAAGATAAAATTTATTTAAAAAAAAGAAAAATTATAAATTATTTGTCGATCTCGAGATTCGAACAAAAGACCAGCAAAATACAATGACACACTCTGCCGATCTAGCCACAAAGACTCGTACCTCGAGAGCTTCTGAAGGGTCAAAGATTCTAATTAAGACTCGGCAATAAATTTTAAGTATTGTGTAAATCTGGTTTTAAAAGCACAATGCTAAGAATAATAATAGATTCTGCGCATGTGCGCGAAATTGACTCTTAAAATTCCGATAAAATATAGAAATATTTTCAATTTAAAATATGGTTTTTAATTATATGATTTGGAATGATTCATAGTAACTCTATGAATAATGGAGAAATATAGATAAAATTTATTTAAAAAAAAGAAAAATTATAAATTATTTGTCGAACTCGAGATTCGAACAGAAGACCAGCTAAATACAATGACACACAATGCCGATCTAGCCACCAAGACTCGTACCGCGAGAGCTTCTGAAGGGTCATAGATTCTCATTAAGACTCGGCAATAAGTTTTAAGTATTGTGTAAATCTGGTTTTAAAAGCACAATGCTAAGAATATTAATAGATTCTGCGCATGTACGGGAACTGGACTCTTAAAATTCCGATAAAATATAGAAATATTTTAAATTTATAATATTGTTTTGAAATATATGATTTGGAATGATTCATTGTAACTCTATGAATAATGGAGAAATATATATAAAATTTATTTAAAAAAAAGAAAAATTATAAATTATTTGTCGATCTCGAGATTCGAACAGAAGACCAGCAAAATACAATGACACACCCTGCCGATCTAGCCACAAAGACTCTTACCTCGAGAGCTTCTGAAGGGTCAAAGATTCTCATTAAGACATGGCAATAAGTTTTAAGTATTGTGTAAATTTTTTTTTAAAAGCACAATGCTATGAATATTAATAGATTCTGCGCATGTGCGGGAACTTGACTCTTAAAATTCCGATAAAATATAGAAATATTTTGAATTTAAAATATGGTTTTTAAATATATGATTTGGAATGATTCATAGTAACTCTATGAATAATGGAGAAATATAGATAAAATTTATTTAAAAAAAAGAAAAATTATAAATTATTTGTCGAACTCGAGATTCGAATAGAAGACCAGCTAAATACATTGACACACCCTGCCGATCTAGCCACCAAGACTCGTACCGCGAAAGCTTCTGAAGGGTCAAAGATTCTCATTAAGACTCGGCAATAAGTTTTAAGTATTGTGTAAATCTGGTTTTAAAAGCACAATGCTAAGAATATTAATAGATTCTGCGCATGTGCGGGAACTTGACTCTTAAAATTCCGATAAAATATAGAAATATTTTGAATTTAAAATATGGTTTTTAAATATATGATTTGGAATGTTTCATAGTAACTTTATGAATAATGTAGAAATAAAGATAAAATTTATTTAAAAAAAAAGAATAATTATAAATTATTTGTCGAATTCGAGATTCGAATAGAAGACCAGCTAAATACAATGACACACCCTGCCGATCTAGCCACCAAGACTCGTACCGCGAAAGCTTCTGAAGGGTCAAAGATTCTTATTAAGACTCGGCAATAAGTTTTAAGTATTGTGTAAATCTGGTTTTAAAAACACAATGCTAAGAATATTAATAGATTCTGCGCATGTGCGGGAACTTGACTCTTAAAATTCCGATAAAATATAGAAATATTTTCAATTTAAAATATGGTTTTAAATATATCATTTGGAATGATTCATAGTAACTCTATGAATAATGGAGAAATATAGATAAAATTTATTTAAAAAAAAGAAAAATTATAAATTATTTGTCGAACTCGAGATTCGAACAGAAGACCAGCTAAATACAATGACACACCCTGCCGATCTAGCCACCAAGACTCGTACCGCGAGAGCTTCTGAAGGGTCAAAGATTCTCATTAAGACTCGGAAATAAGTTTTAAGTATTGTGTAAATCTGGTTTTAAAAGCACAATGCTAAGAATATTAATAGATTCTGCGCATGTGCGGGAACTGGACTCTTAAAATTCCGATAAAATATAGAAATATTTTAAATTTATAATATTGTTTTGAAATATATGATTTGGAATGATTCATTGTAACTCTATGAATAATGGAGAAATATATATAAAATTTATTTAAAAAAAAGAAAAATTATAAATTATTTGTCGATCTCGAGTTCGAACAGAAGACCAGCAAAATACAATGACACACCCTGCCGATCTAGCCACAAAGACTCTTACCTCGAGAGCTTCTGAAGGGTCAAAGATTCTCATTAAGACATGGCAATAAGTTTTAAGTATTGTGTAAATTTTTTTTTAAAAGCACAATGCTATGAATAATAATAGATTCTGCGCATGTGCGGGAACTTGACTCTTAAAATTCCGATAAAATATAGAAATATTTTGAATTTAAAATATGGTTTTTAAATATATGATTTGGAATGATTCATAGTAACTCTATGAATAATGGAGAAATATAGATAAAATTTATTTAAAAAAAAGAAAAATTATAAATTATTTGTCGAACTCGAGATTCGAATAGAAGACCAGCTAAATACAATGACACACCCTGCCGATCTAGCCACCAAGACTCGTACCGCGAGAGCTTCTGAAGGGCCAAAGATTCTCACTAAGACTCGGCAATAAATTTTAAGTATTGTGTAAATCTGGTTTTAAAATCACAATGCTAAGAATATTAATAGATTCTGCGCATGTGTGGGAACTTGACTCTTAAAATTCAGATAAAATATAGAAATATTTTGAATTTAAAATATGGTTTTTAAATATATCATTTGGAATGATTCATTGTAACTCTATGAATAATGGAGAAATATAGATAAAATTTATTTAAAAAAAAGAAAAATTATAAATTATTTGTCGAACTCGAGATTCGAACAGAAGACCAGCTAAATACAATGACCCACAATGCCGATCTAGCCACCAAGACTCGTACCGCGAGAGCTTCTGAAGGGTCAAAGATTCTCATTAAGACTCGGCAATAAGTTTTAAGTATTGTGTAAATTTTTTTTTAAAAGCACAATGCTATGAATATTAATAGATTCTGCGCATGTGCGGGAACTTGACTCTTAAAATTCCGATAAAATATAGAAATATTTTGAATTTAAAATATGGTTTTTAAATATATGATTTGGAATGTTTCATAGTAACTTTATGAATAATGTAGAAATAAAGATAAAATTTATTTAAAAAAAAAGAATAATTATAAATTATTTGTCGAATTCGAGATTCGAATAGAAGACCAGCTAAATACAATGACACACCCTGCCGATCTAGCCACCAAGACTCGTACCGCGAAAGCTTCTGAAGGGTCAAAGATTCTCATTAAGACTCGGCAATAAGTTTTAAGTATTGTGTAAATCTGGTTTTAAAAACACAATGCTAAGAATATTAATAGATTCTGCGCATGTGCGGGAACTTGACTCTTAAAATTCCGATAAAATATAGAAATATTTTCAATTTAAAATATGGTTTTAAATATATCATTTGGAATGATTCATAGTAACTCTATGAATAATGGAGAAATATAGATAAAATTTATTTAAAAAAAAGAAAAATTATAAATTATTTGTCGAACTCGAGATTCGAACAGAAGACCAGCAAAATACAATGACACACCCTGCCGATCTAGCCACAAAGACTCTTACCTCGAGAGCTTCTGAAGGGTCAAAGATTCTCATTAAGACATGGCAATAAGTTTTAAGTATTGTGTAAATCTTTTTTTAAAAGCACAATGCTATGAATATTAATAGATTCTGCGCATGTGCGGGAACTTGACTCTTAAAATTCCGATAAAATATAGAAATATTTTGAATTTAAAATATGGTTTTTAAATATATGATTTGGAATGATTCATAGTAACTCTATGAATAATGGAGAAATATAGATAAAATTTATTTAAAAAAAGAAAAATTATAAATTATTTGTCGATCTCGAGATTCGAACAGAAGACCAGCAAAATACAATGACACACCCTGCAAATCTCGCCACCAAGACTCGTACCGCGAGAGCTTCTGAAGGGTCAAAGATTCTCATTAAGACTCGGCAATAAATTTTAAGTATTGTGTAAATCTGGTTTTAAAAGCACAATGCTAAGAATATTAATAGATTCTGCGCATGTGCGGGAACTGGACTCTTAAAATTCCGATAAAATATAGAAATATTTTAAATTTATAATATTGTTTTGAAATATATGATTTGGAATGATTCATTGTAACTCTATGAATAATGGAGAAATATATATAAAATTTATTTAAAAAAAAGAAAAATTATAAATTATTTGTCGATCTCGAGATTCGAACAGAAGACCAGCAAAATACAATGACACACCCTGCCGATCTAGCCACAAAGACTCGTACCTCGAGAGCTTCTGAA
Source organism: Argiope bruennichi (assembly GCF_947563725.1). Lineage (NCBI taxonomy): Eukaryota > Metazoa > Arthropoda > Arachnida > Araneae > Araneidae > Argiope > Argiope bruennichi. The sequence continues at coordinate 62,445,747 of NC_079152.1, read as the reverse complement.
GGGTCAAAGATTCTCATTAAGACATGGCAATAAGTTTTAAGTATTGTGTAAATCTTTTTTTAAAAGCACAATGCTATGAATATTAATAGATTCTGCGCATGTGCGGGAACTTGACTCTTAAAATTCCGATAAAATATAGAAATATTTTGAATTTAAACTATGGTTTTTAAATATATGATTTGGAATGATTCATAGTAACTCTATGAATAATGGAGAAATATAGATAAAATTTATTTAAAAAAAAGAAAAATTATAAATTATTTGTCGAACTCGAGATTCGAATAGAAGACCAGCTAAATACAATGACACACCCTGCCGATCTAGCCACCAAGACTCGTACCGCGAAAGCTTCTGAAGGGTCAAAGATTCTCATTAAGACTCGGCAATAAGTTTTAAGAATTGTGTAAATCTGGTTTTAAAAGCACAATGCTAAGAATATTAATAGATTCTGCGCATGTGCGGGAACTTGACTCTTAAAATTCAGATAAAATATAGAAATATTTTGAATTTAAAATATGGTTTTTAAATATATGATTTGGAATGATTCATAGTAACTCTATGAATAATGGAGAAATATAGATAAAATTTATTTAAAAAAAAGAAAAATTATAAATTATTTGTCGAACTCGAGATTCGAATAGAAGACCAGCTAAATACAATGACACACCCTGCCGATCTAGCCACCAAGACTCGTACCGCGAAAGCTTCTGAAGGGTCAAAGATTCTCATTAAGACTCGGCAATAAGTTTTAAGTATTGTGTAAATCTGGTTTTAAAAGCACAATGCTAAGAATATTAATAGATTCTGCGCATGTGCGGGAACTTGACTCTTAAAATTCCGATAAAATATAGAAATATTTTGAATTTAAAATATGGTTTTTAAATATATGATTTGGAATGTTTCATAGTAACTTTATGAATAATGTAGAAATAAAGATAAAATTTATTTAAAAAAAAAGAAAAATTATAAATTATTTGTCGAATTCGAGATTCGAATAGAAGACCAGCTAAATACAATGACACACCCTGCCGATCTAGCCACCAAGACTCGTACCGCGAAAGCTTCTGAAGGGTCAAGATTCTCATTAGGACTCGGCAATAAGTTTTAAGTATTGTGTAAATCTGGTTTTAAAAACACAATGCTAAGAATATTAATAGATTCTGCGCATGTGCGGGAACTTGACTCTTAAAATTCCGATAAAATATAGAAATATTTTCAATTTAAAATATGGTTTTTAAATATATGATTTGGAATGATTCATAGTAACTCTATGAATAATGGAGAAATAAAGATAAAATTTATTTAAAAAAAGAAAAATTATAAATTATTTGTCGATCTCGAGATTCGAACAGAAGACCAGCAAAATACAATGACACACCCTGCCGATCTAGCCACCAAGACTCGTACCGCGAGAGCTTCTGAAGGGCCAAAGATTCTCATTAAGACTCGGCAATAAATTTTAAGTATTGTGTAAATCTGGTTTTAAAAGCAGAATGCTAAGAATATTAATAGATTCTGCGCATGTGCGGGAACTTGACTCTTAAAATTCCGATAAAATATAGAAATATTTTGAATTTAAAATATGGTTTTTAAATATATGATTTGGAATGTTTCATAGTAACTTTATGAATAATGTAGAAATAAAGATAAAATTTATTTAAAAAAAAGAAAAATTATAAATTATTTGTCGATCTCGAGATTCGAACAGAAGACCAGCAAAATACAATGACACACCCTGCCGATCTAGCCACAAAGACTCGTACCTCGAGAGCTTCTGAAGGGTCAAAGATTCTCATTAAGACATGGCAATAAGTTTTAAGTATTGTGTAAATCTTTTTTTAAAAGCACAATGCTATGAATATTAATAGATTCTGCGCATGTGCGGGAACTTGACTCTTAAAATTCCGATAAAATATAGAAATATTTTGAATTTAAAATATGGTTTTTAAATATATGATTTGGAATGATTCATAGTAACTCTATGAATAATGGAGAAATATAGATAAAATTTATTTAAAAAAAAGAAAAATTATAAATTATTTGTCGAACTCGAGATTCGAATAGAAGACCAGCTAAATACAATGACACACCCTGCCGATCTAGCCACCAAGACTCGTACCGCGAGAGCTTCTGAAGGGCCAAAGATTCTCATTAAAACTCGGCAATAAATTTTAAGTATTGTGTAAATCTGGTTTTAAAAGCACAATGCTAAGAATATTAATAGATTCTGCGCATGTGCGGGAACTTGACTCTTAAAATTCAGATAAAATATAGAAATATTTTGAATTTAAAATATGGTTTTTAAATATATCATTTGGAATGATTCATAGTAACTCTATGAATAATGGAGAAATATAGATAAAATTTATTTAAAAAAAAGAAAAATTATAAATTATTTGTCGAACTCGAGATTCGAACAGAAGACCAGCTAAATACAATGACACACCCTGCCGATCTAGCCACCAAGACTCGTACCGCGAGAGCTTCTGAAGGGTCAAAGATTCTCATTAAGACTCGGCAATAAGTTTTAAGTATTGTGTAAATCTGGTTTTAAAAGTACAATGCTAAGAATATTAATAGATTCTGCGCATGTGCGGGAACTGGACTCTTAAAATTCCGATAAAATATAGAAATATTTTAAATTTATAATATTGTTTTGAAATATATGATTTGGAATGATTCATTGTAACTCTATGAATAATGGAGAAATATATATAAAATTTATTTAAAAAAAAGAAAAATTATAAATTATTTGTCGATCTCGAGATTCGAACAGAAGACCAACAAAATACAATGACACACCCTGCCGATCTAGCCACAAAGACTCGTACCTCGAGAGCTTCTGAAGGGTCAAAGATTCTCATTAAGACATGGCAATAAGTTTTAAGTATTGTGTAAATCTTTTTTTAAAAGCACAATGCTATGAATATTAATAGATTCTGCGCATGTGCGGGAACTTGACTCTTAAAATTCCGATAAAATATAGAAATATTTTGAATTTAAAATATGGTTTTTAAATATGTGATTTGGAATGATTCATAGTAACTCTATGAATAATGGAGAAATATAGATAAAATTTATTTAAAAAAAAGAAAAATTATAAATTATTTGTCGAACTCGAGATTCGAATAGAAGACCAGCTAAATACAATGACACACCCTGCCGATCTAGCCACCAAGACTCGTACCGCGAAAGCTTCTGAAGGGTCAAAGATTCTCATTAAGACTCGGCAATAAGTTTTAAGTATTGTGTAAATCTAGTTTTAAAAGCACAATGCTAAGAATAATAATAAATTCTGCGCATGTGCGCGAACTTGACTCTTAAAATTCCGATAAAATATAGAAATATTTTAAATTTATAATATTGTTTTGAAATATATGATTTGGAATGATTCATAGTAACTCTATGAATAATGGAAAAATAAAGATAAAATTCATTTAAAAAAAAGAAAAATTATAAATTATTTGTCGATCTCGAGATTCGAACAGAAGACCAGCAAAATACAATGACACACTCTGCCGATCTAGCCACAAAGACTCGTACCTCGAGAGCTTCTGAAGGGTCAAAGATTCTCATTAAGACTCGGCAATAAGTTTTAAGTATTGTGCAAATCTGGTTTTAAAAGCACAATGCTAAGAATAATAATAGATTCTGCGCATGTGCGCGAACTTGACTCTTAAAATTCCGATAAAATATAGAAATATTTTCAATTTAAAATATGGTTTTTAAATATATGATTTGGAATGATTCATAGTAACTCTATGAATAATGGAGAAATAAAGATAAAATTTATTTAAAAAAAGAAAAATTATAAATTATTTGTCGATCTCGAGATTCGAACAGAAGACCAGCAAAATACAATGACACACCCTGCCGATCTAGCCACCAAGACTCGTACCAAGAGAGCTTCTGAAGGGCCAAAGATTCTCATTAAAACTCGGCAATAAATTTTAAGTATTGTGTAAATCTGGTTTTAAAAGCACAATGCTAAGAATATTAATAGATTCTGCGCATGTGCGGGAACTTGACTCTTAAAATTCAGATAAAATATAGAAATATTTTGAATTTAAAATATGGTTTTTAAATATATCATTTGGAATGATTCATAGTAACTCTATGAATAATGGAGAAATATAGATAAAATTTATTTAAAAAAAAGAAAAATTATAAATTATTTGTCGAACTCGAGATTCGAACAGAAGACCAGCTAAATACAATGACACACCCTGCCGATCTAGCCACCAAGACTCGTACCGCGAGAGCTTCTGAAGGGTCAAAGATTCTCATTAAGACTCGGCAATAAGTTTTAAGTATTTTGTAAATCTGGTTTTAAAAGCACAATGCTAAGAATATTAGTAGATTCTGCGCATGTGCGGGAACTGGACTCTTAAAATTCCGATAAAATATAGAAATATTTTAAATTTATAATATTGTTTTGAAATATATGATTTGGAATGATTCATTGTAACTCTATGAATAATGGAGAAATATATATAAAATTTATTTAAAAAAAAAGAAAAATTATAAATTATTTGTCGATCTCGAGATTCGAACAGAAGACCAGCAAAATACAATGACACACCCTGCCGATCTAGACTCAAAGACTCCTGCCTCGAGAGCTTCTGAAGGGTCAAAGATTCTCATTAAGACATGGCAATAAGTTTTAAGTATTGTGTAAATCTTTTTTTAAAAGCACAATGCTATGAATATAAATAGATTCTGCGCATGTGCGGGAACTTGACTCTTAAAATTCCGATAAAATATAGAAATATTTTGAATTTAAAATATGGTTTTTAAATATATGATTTGGAATGATTCATAGTAACTCTATGAATAATGGAGAAATATAGATAAAATTTATTTAAAAAAAAGAAAAATTATAAATTATTTGTCGAACTCGAGATTCGAATAGAAGACCAGCTAAATGCAATGACACACCCTGCCGATCTAGCCACCAAGACTCGTACCGCGAAAGCTTCTGAAGGGTCAAAGATTCTCATTAAGACTCGGCAATAAGTTTTAAGTATTGTGTAAATCTGGTTTTAAAAGCACAATGCTAAGAATATTAATAGATTCTGCGCATGTGCGGGAACTTGACTCTTAAAATTCAGATAAAATATAGAAATATTTTGAATTTAAAATATGGTTTTTAAATATATCATTTGGAATGATTCATAGTAACTCTATGAATAATGGAGAAATATAGATAAAATTTATTTAAAAAAAAGAAAAATTATAAATTATTTGTCGAACTCGAGATTCGAACAGAAGACCAGCTAAATACAATGACACACCCTGCCGATCTAGCCACCAAGACTCGTACCGCGAGAGCTTCTGAAGGGTCAAAGATTCTCATTAAGACTCGGCAATAAGTTTTAAGTATTTTGTAAATCTGGTTTTAAAAGCACAATGCTAAGAATATTAGTAGATTCTGCGCATGTGCGGGAACTGGACTCTTAAAATTCCGATAAAATATAGAAATATTTTAAATTTATAATATTGTTTTGAAATATATGATTTGGAATGATTCATTGTAACTCTATGAATAATGGAGAAATATATATAAAATTTATTTAAAAAAAAAGAAAAATTATAAATTATTTGTCGATCTCGAGATTCGAACAGAAGACCAGCAAAATACAATGACACACCCTGCCGATCTAGACTCAAAGACTCCTGCCTCGAGAGCTTCTGAAGGGTCAAAGATTCTCATTAAGACATGGCAATAAGTTTTAAGTATTGTGTAAATCTTTTTTTAAAAGCACAATGCTATGAATATAAATAGATTCTGCGCATGTGCGGGAACTTGACTCTTAAAATTCCGATAAAATATAGAAATATTTTGAATTTAAAATATGGTTTTTAAATATATGATTTGGAATGATTCATAGTAACTCTATGAATAATGGAGAAATATAGATAAAATTTATTTAAAAAAAAGAAAAATTATAAATTATTTGTCGAACTCGAGATTCGAATAGAAGACCAGCTAAATGCAATGACACACCCTGCCGATCTAGCCACCAAGACTCGTACCGCGAAAGCTTCTGAAGGGTCAAAGATTCTCATTAAGACTCGGCAATAAGTTTTAAGTATTGTGTAAATCTGGTTTTAAAAGCACAATGCTAAGAATATTAATAGATTCTGCGCATGTGCGGGAACTTGACTCTTAAAATTCCGATAAAATATAGAAATATTTTCAATTTAAAATATGGTTTTTAAATATATGATTTGGAATGATTCATAGTAACTCTATGAATAATGGAGAAATAAAGATAAAATTTATTTAAAAAAAGAAAAATTATAAATTATTTGTCGATCTCGAGATTCGAACAGAAGACCAGTAATACAATGACACACCCTGCCGATCTAGCCACAAAGACTCGTACCGCGAGAGCTTCTGAAGGGCCAAAGATTCTCATTAAGACTCGGCAATAAATTTTAAGTATTGTGTAAATCTGGTTTTAAAAGCACAATGCTAAGAATATTAATAGATTCTGCGCATGTGCGGGAACTTGACTCTTAAAATTCAGATAAAATATAGAAATATTTTGAATTTAAAATATGGTTTTTAAATATATGATTTGGAATGATTCATAGTAACTCTATGAATAATGGAGAAATATAGATAAAATTTATTTAAAAAAAAGAAAAATTATAAATTATTTGTCGAACTCGAGATTCGAACAGAAGACCAGCTAAATACAATGACACACCCTGATGATCTAGCCACCAAGACTCGTACCGCGAGAGCTTCAGAAGGGTAAAAGATTCTCATTAAGACTCGGCAATAAGTTTTAAGTATTGTGTAAATCTGGTTTTAAAAGCACAATGCTAAGAATATTAATAGATTCTGCGCATGTGCGGGACTGGACTCTTAAAATTCCGATAAAATATAGAAATATTTTAAATTTATAATATTGTTTTGAAATATATGATTTGGAATGATTCATTGTAACTCTATGAATAATGGAGAAATATATATAAAATTCATTTAAAAAAAAGAAAAATTATAAATTATTTGTCGATCTCGAGATTCGAACAGAAGACCAGCAAAATACAATGACACACCCTGCCGATCTAGCCACAAAGACTCGTACCTCGAGAGCTTCTGAAGGGTCAAAGATTCTCATTAAGACATGGCAATAAGTTTTAAGTATTGTGTAAATCTTTTTTTAAAAGCACAATGCTATGAATATTAATAGATTCTGCGCATGTGCGGGAACTTAACTCTTAAAATTCCGATAAAATATAGAAATATTTTGAAATTAAAATATGGTTTTTAAATATGTGATTTGGAATGATTCATAGTAACTCTATGAATAATGGAGAAATATAGATAAAATTTATTTAAAAAAAAGAAAAATTATAAATTATTTGTCGAACTCGAGATTCGAATAGAAGACCAGCTAAATACAATGACACACCCTGCCGATCTATCCACCAAGACTCGTACCGCGAAAGCTTCTGAAGGGTCAAAGATTCTCATTAAGACTCGGCAATAAGTTTTAAGTATTGTGTAAATCTGGTTTTAAAAGCACAATGCTAAGAATATTAATAGATTCTGCGCATGTGCGGGAACTTGACTCTTAAAATTCCGATAAAGTATAGAAATATTTTGAATTTATAATATTGTTTTAAAATATATGATTTGGAATGATTCATAGTAACTCTATGAATAATGGAGAAATAAAGATAAAATTTATTTAAAAAAAGAAAAATTATAAATTATTTGTCGATCTCGAGATTCGAACAGAGGACCAGCAAAATACAATGACACACCCTGCTGATCTAGCCACCAAGACTCGTACCTCGAGAGCTTCTGAAGGGTCAAAGATTCTCATTAAGACATGGCAATAAGTTTTAAGTATTGTGTAAATCTGGTTTTAAAAGCACAATGCTAAGAATATTAATAGATTCTGCGCATGTGCGGGAACTTGACTCTTAAAATTCCGATAAGGTATAGAAATATTTTAAATTTATAATATTGTTTTGAAATATATGATTTGGAATGTTTCATAGTAACTTTATGAATAATGTAGAAATAAAGATAAAATTTATTTAAAAAAAAGAAAAATTATAAATTATTTGTCGATCTCGAGATTCGAACAGAAGACCAGCAAAATACAATGACACACCCTGCCGATCTAGCCACAAAGACTCGTACCTCGAGTGCTTCTGAAGGGTCAAAGATTCTCATTAAGACATGGCAATAAGTTTTAAGTATTGTGTAAATCTGGTTTTAAAAGCACAATGCTAAGAATATTAATAGATTCTGCGCATGTACGGGAACTTGACTCTTAAAATTCCGATAAAGTATAGAAATATTTGGAATTTATAATATTGTTTTAAAATATATGATTTGGAATGATTCATAGTAACTCTATGAATAATGGAGAAATATAGATAAAATTTATTTAAAAAAAAGAAAAATTATAAATTATTTGTCGAACTCGAGATTCGAACAGAAGACCAGCTAAATACAATGACACACCCTGCCGATCTAGCCACCAAGACTCGTACCGCGAGAGCTTCTGAAGGGTCAAAGATTCTCATTAAGACTCGGCAATAAGTTTTAAGTATTTTGTAAATCTGGTTTTAAAAGCACAATGCTAAGAATATTAATAGATTCTGCGCATGTGCGGGAACTTGACTCTTAAAATTCCGATAAGGTATAGAAATATTTTAAATTTATAATATTGTTTTGAAATATATGATTTGGAATGTTTCATAGTAACTTTATGAATAATGTAGAAATAAAGATAAAATTTATTTAAAAAAAAGAAAAATTATAAATTATTTGTCGATCTCGAGATTCGAACAGAAGAGCAGCAAAATACAATGACACACCATGCCGATCTAGCCACCAAGACTCGTACCGCGAGAGCTTCTGAAGGGTCAAAGATTCTCATTAAGACTCGGCAATAAGTTTTAAGTATTGTGTAAATCTGGTTTTAAAAGCACAATGCTAAGAATATTAATAGATTCTGCGCATGTGCGGGAACTTGACTCTTAAAATTCCGATAAAATATAGAAATATTTTGAATTTAAAATATGGTTTTTAAATATATGATTTGGAATGATTCATAGTAACTCTATGAATAATGGAGAAATAAGGATAAAATTTATTTAAAAAAAGAAAAATTATAAATTATTTGTCGATCTCGAGATTCGAACAGAAGATCAGCAAAATACAATGACACACCCTGCCGATCTAGCCACCAAGACTCGTACCGCGAGAGCTTCTGAAGGGTCAAAGATTCTCATTAAGACTCGGCAATAAGTTTTAAGTATTGTGTAAATCTGGTTTTAAAAGCACAATGCTAAGAATATTAATAGATTCTGCGCATGTGCGGGAACTTGACTCTTAAAATTCCGATAAGGTATAGAAATATTTTAAATTTATAATATTGTTTTGAAATATATGATTTGGAATGTTTCATAGTAACTTTATGAATAATGTAGAAATAAAGATAAAATTTATTAAAAAAAAAAAAATTATAAATTATTTGTCGATCTCGAGATTCGAACAGAAGAGCAGCAAAATACAATGACACACCATGCCGATCTAGCCACCAAGACTCGTACCGCGAGAGCTTCTGAAGGGTCAAAGATTCTCATTAAGACACGGCAATAAGTTTTAAGTATTGTATAAATCTGGTTTTAAAAGCACAATGCTAAGAATATTAATAGATTCTGCGCATGTGCGGGAACTATTACTCTTAAAATTCCGATAAAATATAGAAATATTTTGAATTTAAAATATGGTTTTTAAATATATGATTTGGAATGATTCATAGTAACTCTATAAATAATGGAGAAATAAGGAAAAAATTTATTTAAAAAAAGAAAAATTATAAATTATTTGTCGATCTCGAGATTCGAACAGAAGAGCAGCAAAATACAATGACACACCATGCCGATCTAGCCACCAAGACTCGTACCGCGAGAGCTTCTGAAGGGTCAAAGATTCTCATTAAGACTCGGCAATAAGTTTTAAGTATTGTGTAAATCTCGTTTTAAAAGCACAATGCTAAGAATATTAATAGATTCTGCGCATGTGCGGGAACTTGACTCTTAAAATTCCGATAAAATATAGAAATATTTTGAATTTAAAATATGGTTTTTAAATATATGATTTGGAATGATTCATAGTAACTCTATGAATAATGGAGAAATAAGGATAAAATTTATTTAAAAAAAGAAAAATTATAAATTATTTGTCGATCTCGAGATTCGAACAGAAGATCAGCAAAATACAATGACACACCCTGCCGATCTAGCCACCAAGACTCGTACCGCGAGAGCTTCTGAAGGGTCAAAGATTCTCATTAAGACTCGGCAATAAGTTTTAAGTATTGTGTAAATCTGGTTTTAAAAGCACAATGCTAAGAATATTAATAGATTCTGCGCATGTGCGGGAACTTGACTCTTAAAGTTCCGATAAAGTATAGAAATATTTTAAATTTATAATATTTTTTTAAAATATATGATTTGGAATGATTCATAGTAACTCTATGAATAATGGAGAAATAAAGATAAAATTTATTTAAAAAAAGAAAAATTATAAATTATTTGTCGATCTCGAGATTCGAACAGAAGACCAGCAAAATACAATTACACACCTTGCCGATCTAGCCACAAAGACTCGTACCTCGAGAGCTTCTGAAGGGTCAAAGATTCTCATTAAGACATGGCAATAAGTTTTAAGTATTGTGTAAATCTGGTTTTAAAAGCACAATGCTAAGAATATTAATAGATTCTGCGCATGTGCGGGAACTTGACTCTTAAAATTCCGATAAGGTATAGAAATATTTTAAATTTATAATATTGTTTTGAAATATATGATTTGGAATGTTTCATAGTAACTTTATGAATAATGTAGAAATAAAGATAAAATTTATTTAAAAAAAAGAAAAATTATAAATTATTTGTCGATCTCGAGATTCGAACAGAAGACCAGCAAAATACAATGACACACCTTGCCGATCTAGCCACAAAGACTCGTACCTCGAGAGCTTCTGAAGGGTCAAAGATTCTCATTAAGACATGGCAATAAGTTTTAAGTATTGTGTAAATCTGGTTTTAAAAGCACAATGCTAAGAATATTAATAGATTCTGCGCATGTGCGGGAACTTGACTCTTAAAATTCCGATAAGGTATAGAAATATTTTAAATTTATAATATTGTTTTGAAATATATGATTTGGAATGTTTCATAGTAACTTTATGAATAATGTAGAAATAAAGATAAAATTTATTTAAAAAAAAGAAAAATTATAAATTATTTGTCGATCTCGAGATTCGAACAGAAGACCAGCAAAATACAATGACACACCCTGCCGATCTAGCCACGAAGACTCGTACCTCGAGTGCTTCTGAAGGGTCAAAGATTCTCATTAAGACATGGCAATAAGTTTTAAGTATTGTGTAAATCTGGTTTTAAAAGCACAATGCTAAGAATATTAATAGATTCTGCGCATGTACGGGAACTTGACTCTTAAAATTCCGATAAAGTATAGAAATATTTAGAATTTTTAATATTGTTTTAAAATATATGATTTGGAATGATTCATAGTAACTCTATGAATAATGGAGAAATAAAGATAAAATTTATTTAAAAAAAGAAAAATTATAAATTATTTGTCGATCTCGAGATTCGAACAGAAGACCAGCAAAATACAATGACACACCCTGCTGATCTAGCCACAAAGACTCGTACCTCGAGAGCTTCTGAAGGGTCAAAGATTCTCATTAAGACATGGCAATAAGTTTTAAGTATTGTGTAAATCTGGTTTTAAAAGCACAATGCTAAGAATATTAATAGATTCTGCGCATGTACGGGAACTTGACTCTTAAAATTCCGATAAAGTATAGAAATATTTGGAATTTATAATATTGTTTTAAAATATATGATTTGGAATGATTCATAGTAACTCTATGAATAATGGAGAAATATAGATAAAATTTATTTAAAAAAAAGAAAAATTATAAATTATTTGTCGAACTCGAGATTCGAACAGAAGACCAGCTAAATACAATGACACACCCTGCCGATCTAGCCACCAAGACTCGTACCGCGAGAGCTTCTGAAGGGTCAAAGATTCTCATTAAGACTCGGCAATAAGTTTTAAGTATTTTGTAAATCTGGTTTTAAAAGCACAATGCTAAGAATATTAATAGATTCTGCGCATGTGCGGGAACTTGACTCTTAAAATTCCGATAAGGTATAGAAATATTTTAAATTTATAATATTGTTTTGAAATATATGATTTGGAATGTTTCATAGTAACTTTATGAATAATGTAGAAATAAAGATAAAATTTATTTAAAAAAAAGAAAAATTATAAATTATTTGTCGATCTCGAGATTCGAACAGAAGAGCAGCAAAATACAATGACACACCATGCCGATCTAGCCACCAAGACTCGTACCGCGAGAGCTTCTGAAGGGTCAAAGATTCTCATTAAGACTCGGCAATAAGTTTTAAGTATTGTGTAAATCTGGTTTTAAAAGCACAATGCTAAGAATATTAATAGATTCTGCGCATGTGCGGGAACTTGACTCTTAAAATTCCGATAAAATATAGAAATATTTTGAATTTAAAATATGGTTTTTAAATATATGATTTGGAATGATTCATAGTAACTCTATGAATAATGGAGAAATAAGGATAAAATTTATTTAAAAAAAGAAAAATTATAAATTATTTGTCGATCTCGAGATTCGAACAGAAGATCAGCAAAATACAATGACACACCCTGCCGATCTAGCCACCAAGACTCGTACCGCGAGAGCTTCTGAAGGGTCAAAGATTCTCATTAAGACTCGGCAATAAGTTTTAAGTATTGTGTAAATCTGGTTTTAAAAGCACAATGCTAAGAATATTAATAGATTCTGCGCATGTGCGGGAACTTGACTCTTAAAATTCCGATAAGGTATAGAAATATTTTAAATTTATAATATTGTTTTGAAATATATGATTTGGAATGTTTCATAGTAACTTTATGAATAATGTAGAAATAAAGATAAAATTTATTTAAAAAAAAGAAAAATTATAAATTATTTGTCGATCTCGAGATTCGAACAGAAGAGCAGCAAAATACAATGACACACCATGCCGATCTAGCCACCAAGACTCGTACCGCGAGAGCTTCTGAAGGGTCAAAGATTCTCATTAAGACACGGCAATAAGTTTTAAGTATTGTATAAATCTGGTTTTAAAAGCACAATGCTAAGAATATTAATAGATTCTGCGCATGTGCGGGAACTATTACTCTTAAAATTCCGATAAAATATAGAAATATTTTGAATTTAAAATATGGTTTTTAAATATATGATTTGGAATGATTCATAGTAACTCTATAAATAATGGAGAAATAAGGAAAAAATTTATTTAAAAAAAGAAAAATTATAAATTATTTGTCGATCTCGAGATTCGAACAGAAGAGCAGCAAAATACAATGACACACCATGCCGATCTAGCCACCAAGACTCGTACCGCGAGAGCTTCTGAAGGGTCAAAGATTCTCATTAAGACTCGGCAATAAGTTTTAAGTATTGTGTAAATCTCGTTTTAAAAGCACAATGCTAAGAATATTAATAGATTCTGCGCATGTGCGGGAACTTGACTCTTAAAATTCCGATAAAATATAGAAATATTTTGAATTTAAAATATGGTTTTTAAATATATGATTTGGAATGATTCATAGTAACTCTATGAATAATGGAGAAATAAGGATAAAATTTATTTTTAAAAAAAGAAAAATTATAAATTATTTGTCGATCTCGAGATTCGAACAGAAGATCAGCAAAATACAATGACACACCCTGCCGATCTAGCCACCAAGACTCGTACCGCGAGAGCTTCTGAAGGGTCAAAGATTCTCATTAAGACTCGGCAATAAGTTTTAAGTATTGTGTAAATCTGGTTTTAAAAGCACAATGCTAAGAATATTAATAGATTCTGCGCATGTGCGGGAACTTGACTCTTAAAGTTCCGATAAAGTATAGAAATATTTTAAATTTATAATATTTTTTTAAAATATATGATTTGGAATGATTCATAGTAACTCTATGAATAATGGAGAAATAAAGATAAAATTTATTTAAAAAAAGAAAAATTATAAATTATTTGTCGATCTCGAGATTCGAACAGAAGACCAGCAAAATACAATGACACACCTTGCCGATCTAGCCACAAAGACTCGTACCTCGAGAGCTTCTGAAGGGTCAAAGATTCTCATTAAGACATGGCAATAAGTTTTAAGTATTGTGTAAATCTGGTTTTAAAAGCACAATGCTAAGAATATTAATAGATTCTGCGCATGTGCGGGAACTTGACTCTTAAAATTCCGATAAGGTATAGAAATATTTTAAATTTATAATATTGTTTTGAAATATATGATTTGGAATGATTCATAGTAACTCTATGAATAATGGAGAAATATATATAAAATTTATTTAAAAAAAAGAAAAATTATAAATTATTTCTCGATTTCGATATTCGAACAGAAGACCAGCAAAATACAATGACACACCCTGCCGATCTAGCCACAAAGACTCGTACCTCGAGAGCTTCTGAAGGGTCAAAGATTCTCATTACGACTCGGCAATAATATTTAAGTATTGTGTAAATCTGGTTTTAAATGCACAATGCTAAGAATATTAATAGATTCTGCGCATGTGCGGGAACTTGACTCTTAAAATTCCGATAAGGTATAGAAATATTTTAAATTTATAATATTGTTTTGAAATATATGATTTGGAATGTTTCATAGTAACTTTATGAATAATGTAGAAATAAAGATAAAATTTATTTAAAAAAAAGAAAAATTATAAATTATTTGTCGATCTCGAGATTCGAACAGAAGAGCAGCAAAATACAATGACACACCATGCCGATCTAGCCACCAAGACTCGTACCGCGAGAGCTTCTGAAGGGTCAAAGATTCTCATTAAGACTCGGCAATAAGTTTTAAGTATTGTGTAAATCTGGTTTTAAAAGCACAATGCTAAGAATATTAATAGATTCTGCGCATGTGCGGGAACTTGACTCTTAAAATTCCGATAAAATATAGAAATATTTTGAATTTAAAATATGGTTTTTAAATATATGATTTGGAATGATTCATAGTAACTCTATGAATAATGGAGAAATAAGGATAAAATTTATTTAAAAAAAGAAAAATTATAAATTATTTGTCGATCTCGAGATTCGAACAGAAGATCAGCAAAATACAATGACACACCCTGCCGATCTAGCCACCAAGACTCGTACCGCGAGAGCTTCTGAAGGGTCAAAGATTCTCATTAAGACTCGGCAATAAGTTTTAAGTATTGTGTAAATCTGGTTTTAAAAGCACAATGCTAAGAATATTAATAGATTCTGCGCATGTGCGGGAACTTGACTCTTAAAATTCCGATAAGGTATAGAAATATTTTAAATTTATAATATTGTTTTGAAATATATGATTTGGAATGTTTCATAGTAACTTTATGAATAATGTAGAAATAAAGATAAAATTTATTTAAAAAAAGAAAAATTATAAATTATTTGTCGATCTCGAGATTCGAACAGAAGAGCAGCAAAATACAATGACACACCATGCCGATCTAGCCACCAAGACTCGTACCGCGAGAGCTTCTGAAGGGTCAAAGATTCTCATTAAGACACGGCAATAAGTTTTAAGTATTGTATAAATCTGGTTTTAAAAGCACAATGCTAAGAATATTAATAGATTCTGCGCATGTGCGGGAACTATTACTCTTAAAATTCCGATAAAATATAGAAATATTTTGAATTTAAAATATGGTTTTTAAATATATGATTTGGAATGATTCATAGTAACTCTATAAATAATGGAGAAATAAGGAAAAAATTTATTTAAAAAAAGAAAAATTATAAATTATTTGTCGATCTCGAGATTCGAACAGAAGAGCAGCAAAATACAATGACACACCATGCCGATCTAGCCACCAAGACTCGTACCGCGAGAGCTTCTGAAGGGTCAAAGATTCTCATTAAGACTCGGCAATAAGTTTTAAGTATTGTGTAAATCTCGTTTTAAAAGCACAATGCTAAGAATATTAATAGATTCTGCGCATGTGCGGGAACTTGACTCTTAAAATTCCGATAAAATATAGAAATATTTTGAATTTAAAATATGGTTTTTAAATATATGATTTGGAATGATTCATAGTAACTCTATGAATAATGGAGAATTAAGGATAAAATTTATTTTTAAAAAAAGAAAAATTATAAATTATTTGTCGATCTCGAGATTCGAACAGAAGATCAGCAAAATACAATGACACACCCTGCCGATCTAGCCACCAAGACTCGTACCGCGAGAGCTTCTGAAGGGTCAAAGATTCTCATTAAGACTCGGCAATAAGTTTTAAGTATTGTGTAAATCTGGTTTTAAAAGCACAATGCTAAGAATATTAATAGATTCTGCGCATGTGCGGGAACTTGACTCTTAAAGTTCCGATAAAGTATAGAAATATTTTAAATTTATAATATTTTTTTAAAATATATGATTTGGAATGATTCATAGTAACTCTATGAATAATGGAGAAATAAAGATAAAATTTATTTAAAAAAAGAAAAATTATAAATTATTTGTCGATCTCGAGATTCGAACAGAAGACCAGCAAAATACAATGACACACCTTGCCGATCTAGCCACAAAGACTCGTACCTCGAGAGCTTCTGAAGGGTCAAAGATTCTCATTAAGACATGGCAATAAGTTTTAAGTATTGTGTAAATCTGGTTTTAAAAGCACAATGCTAAGAATATTAATAGATTCTGCGCATGTGCGGGAACTTGACTCTTAAAATTCCGATAAGGTATAGAAATATTTTAAATTTATAATATTGTTTTGAAATATATGATTTGGAATGATTCATAGTAACTCTATGAATAATGGAGAAATATATATAAAATTTATTTAAAAAAAAGAAAAATTATAAATTATTTCTCGATTTCGATATTCGAACAGAAGACCAGCAAAATACAATGACACACCCTGCCGATCTAGCCACAAAGACTCGTACCTCGAGAGCTTCTGAAGGGTCAAAGATTCTCATTTCGACTCGGCAATAATATTTAAGTATTGTGTAAATCTGGTTTTAAATGCACAATGCTAAGAATATTAATAGATTCTGCGCATGTGCTTGAACTTGACTCTTAAAATTCCGATAAAATATAGAAATATTTTAAATTTATAATATTGTTTTGAAATATATGATTTGGAATGATTCATAGTAACTCTATGAATAATGGAGAAATAAAGATAAAATTTATTATAAAAAAAGAAAAATTATAAATTATTTGTCGATCTCGAGATTCGAACAGAAGACCAGCAAAATACAATGACACACCCTGCCGATCTAGCCACAAAGACTCGAACCGCGAGAGCTTCTGAAGGGTCAAAGATTCTCATTAAGACTCGGCAATAAGTTTAAAGTATTGTGTAAATCTGGTTTTAAAAGCACAATGCTAAGAATATTAATAGATTCTGCGCATGTGCGGGAACTTGACTCTTAAAATTCCGATAAAATATAGAAATATTTTGAAATTAAAATATTTTTTTTAAATATATGATTTGGAATGATTTATAGTAACTCTATGAATAATGGAGAAATAAAGATAAAATTTATTTAAAAAAAAGAAAAATTATAAATTATTTGTCGATCTCGAGATTCGAACAGAAGACCAGCAAATTACAATGACACACCCTGCCGATCTAGCCACCAAGACTCATACCTCGAGTGCTTCTGAAGGGTCAAAGATTCTCATTCCGACTCGGCAATAAGTTTTAAGTATTGTGTAACCTGGTTTTAAAAGCACAACTCTAAGAATATTAATAGATTCTGCGCATGTGCGGGAACTTGACTCTTAAAATTCCGATAAAATATAGAAATATTTTAAATTTATAATATTGTTTTGAAATATATGATTTGGAATGATTCATAGTAACTCTATGAATAATGGAGAAATAAAGATAAAATTTATTTTAAAAAAAGGAAAAATTATAAATTATTTGTCGTTCTCGAGATTCGAACAGAAGACCAGCAAAATACAATGACACACCCTGCCGATCTAGCCACCAAGACTCGTACCTCGAGTGCTTCTGAAGGGTAAAAGATTCTCATTACGACTCGGCAATAAGTTTTAAGTATTGTGTAAATCTGGTTTTAAAAGCACAACTCTAAGAATATTAATAGATTCTGCGCATGTGCGGGAACTTGACTCTTAAAATTCCGATAAAATATAGAAATATTTTAAATTTATAATATTGTTTAGAAATATATGATTTGGAATGATTCATAGAAACTCTATGAATAATGGAGAAATAAAGATAAAATTTATTTTAAAAAAAGGAAAAATTATAAATTATTTGTCGTTCTCGAGATTCGAACAGAAGACCAGCAAAATACAATGACACACCCTGCCGATCTAGCCACCAAGACTCGTACCTCGAGTGCTTCTGAAGGGTAAAAGATTCTCATTACGACTCGGCAATAAGTTTTAAGTATTGTGTAAATCTGGTTTTAAAAGCACAACTCTAAGAATATTAATAGATTCTGCGCATATGCGGGAACTTGACTCTTAAAATTCCGATAAAATATAGAAATATTTTAAATTTATAATACTGTTTTGAAATATATGATTTGGAATGATTCATAGAAACTCTATGAATAATGGAGAAATATAGATAAAATTTATTTAAAAAAAAGAAAAATCATAAAATTATTTGTCGATCTCGAGATTCGAACAGAAGACCAGCAAAATACAATGACACACCCTGCCGATCTAGCCACAAAGACTCGTACCTCGAGACCTTCTGAAGGCTCAAAGATTCTCATTACGACTCGGCAATAAGTTTTAAGTATTGTGTAAATCTGGTTTTAAAAGCACAATGCTAAGAATATTAATAGATTCTGCGCATGTGCGCGAACTTGACTCTTAAAATTCCGATAAAATATAGAAATATTTGAAATGTATAATATTGTTTTGAAATATATGATTTGGAATGATTCATAGAAACTCTATGAATAATGGAGAAATATAGATAATATTTATTTAAAAAAAAGAAAAATTATAAAATTATTTGTCGATCTCGAGATTCGAACAGAAGACCAGCAAAAAACAATGACACACCCTGCCGATCTAGCCACAAAGACTCGTACCTCGAGACCTTCTGAAGGGTCAAAGATTCTCATTACGACTCGACAATAAGTTTTAAGTATTGTGTAAATCTGGTTTTAAAAGCACAATGCTAAGAATATTAATAGATTCTGCGCATGTGCGCGAACTTGACTCTTAAAATTCCGATAAAATATAGAAATATTTTAAATGTATAATATTGTTTTGAAATATATGACTTGGAATGATTCATAGTAACTCTATGAATAATGGAGAAATATAGATAATATTTATTTTTAAAAAAGAAAAATTATAAAATTATTTGTCGATCTCGAGATTCGAACAGAAGACCAGCAAAATACAATGACACACCCTGCCGATCTAGCCACAAAGACTCGTACCTCGAGACCTTCTGAAGGCTCAAAGATTCTCATTACGACTCGGCAATAAGTTTTAAGTATTGTGTAAATCTGGTTTTAAAAGCACAATGCTAAGAATATTAATAGATTCTGCGCATGTGCGGGAACTTGACTCTTAAAATTCCGATAACATATATAGAAATATTTTAAATTTAAAATATGGTTTTGAAATATATGATTTGGAATGATTCATAGTATTTCTATGAATAATTTAGATATATAGATAAAATTTATTTAAAAAAAAGAAAAATTATAAAATTATTTGTCGATCTCGAGATTCGAACAGAAGACCAGCAAAACACAATCACACACCCTGCAAATCTAGCCACCAAGTCTCGTACCTCGAGATCTTCTGAACGGTCAAAGATTCTCATTACGACTCGGCAATAAGTTTTAAGTATTGTGTAAATCTGGTTTTAAAAGCACAATTCTAAGAATATTAATAGATTCTGCGCATGTGCGGGAACTTGACTCTTAAAATTCCGATAAAATATAGAAATATTTTAAATTTAAAATATGGTTTTGAAATATATGATTTGGAATGATTCATAGTATTTCTATGAATAATTTAGATATATAGATAAAATTTATTTAAAAAAAGAAAAATTATAAAATTATTTGTCGATCTCGAGATTCGAACAGAAGACCAGCAAAATACAATGATACACCCTGCCGATCTAGCCACAAAGACTCGTACCTCGAGACCTTCTGAAGGCTCAAAGATTCTCATTACGACTCGGCAATAAGTTTTAAGTATTGTGTAAATCTGGTTTTAAAAGCACAATGCTAAGAATATTAATAGATTCTGCGCATGTGCGGGAACATGACTCTTAAAATTCCGATAAAATATAGAAATATTTTAAATTTAAAATATGGTTTTGAAATATATGATTTGGAATGATTCATAGTATTTCTATGAATAATTTAGATATATAGATAAAATTTATTTAAAAAAAAGAAAAATTATAAAATTATTTGTCGATCTCGAGATTCGAACAGAATACCAGCAAAACACAATCACACACCCTGCCGATCTAGCCAAAAAGACTCGTACCTCGAGATCTTCTGAAGGGTCAAAGACTCTAATTACGACTCGGCAATGAGTTTTAAATATTGTGTAAATCTGGTTTTAAAAGCAAAATGCTAATAATATTAAGAGATTCTGCGCATGTGCGCGAACTTCACTCTTAAAATTCCGATAAAATATAGAAATATTTTAAATGTATAATATTGTTTTGAAATATATGATTTGGAATGATTCATAGTAACTCTATGAATAATGAAGAAATATAGATATAATTTATTTAAAAAAAAATTATAAAATTATTTGTCGATCTCGAGATTCGAACAGAAGACCAGCAAAATACAATCACACTCCCTGCCGATCTAGCCACCAAGACTCGGGCATTGAGAGCTTCTGAATGGTCAAAGACTCTAATTACGACTCGGCAATAAGTTTTAAGTATTGTGTAAATCTGGTTTTAAAAGCACAATGCTAAGAATATTAATAGATTCTGCGCATGTGCGGGAACTCGACTCTTAAAATTCCGATAAAATATAGAAATATTTGAAATTTAAAATATGGTTTTGAAATATATGATTTGGAATGATTCATAGTATTTCTATGAATAATTTAGATATATAGATAAAATTTATTTAAAAAAAAGAAAAATTATAAAATTATTTGTCGATCTCGAGTTTCGAACAGAATACCTGCAAAACACAATCACACACCCTGCCGATCTAGCCACCAAGACTCGTACCTCGAGATCTTCTGAAGGGTCAAAGACTCTAATTACGACTCGGCAATGAGTTTTAAATATTGTGTAAATCTGGTTTTAAAAGATAAATGCTAATAATAATAGATTCTTCGCATGTGCGCGAATTTGACTCTTAAAATTCCGATAAAATATAGAAATATTTTAAATGTATAATATTGTTTTGAAATATATGATTTGGAATGATTCATAGTAACTTTATGAATAATGAAGAAATATAGATATAATTTATATAAAAAAAAATTATAAAATTATTTGTCGATCTCGAGATTCGAACAGAAGACCAGCAAAATACAATGACACACCCTGCCGATCTAGCCAGCAAGACTCGTACCTCGAGAGCTTCTGAAGGGTCAAAGATTCTCATTACGACTCGGCAATAAGTTTTAAGTATTGTGTAAATCTGGTTTTAAAAGCACAATGCTAAGAATATTAATAGATTCTGCGCCTGTGCGCGAACTTGACTCTTAAAATTCCGATAAAATAGAGAAATATTTTGAATTTAAAATATGGTTTTGAAATATATGATTTGGAATGATTCATAGTAACTCTATGAATAATGGAAAAATAAAGATAAAATTTATTAAAAAAAAGAAAAATTATAAAATATTTGTCGATCTCGAGATTCGAACAGAAGACAGCAAAATACAATGACACACACTGCTGATCTAGCCACCAAGACTCGTACCTCGAGAGCTTCTGAATGGACAAAGACTCTTATTACGACTCGGCAATAAGTTTTTAGTATTGTGTACATCTGGTTTTAAAAGCACAATGCTAAGAATATTAATAGATTCTGCGCATGTGTTGGAACTTGACTCTTAAAATTCCGATAAAATATAGAAATATTTGAAATTTAAAATCTGGTTTTGAATCATATGATTTGGAATGATTCATAGTATTTCTATGAATAATTTAGAAATATAGATAAAATTTATTTAAAAAAAGAAAAATTATAAATTATTTGTCGAACTCGAGATTCGAACAGAAGACCAGCAAAATACAATGACACACCCTGCCGATCTAGCCACCAAGTCTCGTACCTCGAGATCTTCTGAAGGGTCAAAGATTCTCATTACGACTCGGCAATAAGTTTTAAGTATTGTGTAAATCTGGTTTTAAAAGCACAATGCTAAGAATATTAATAGATTCTGCGCATGTGCGCGAACTTGACTCTTAAAATTCCGATAAAATAGAGAAATATTTTGAATTTAAAATATGGTTTTGAAATATATGATTTGGAATGATTCATAGTAACTCTATGAATAATGGAAAAATAAAAATAAAATTTATTAAAAAAAAGAAAAATTATAAAATATTTGTCGATCTCGAGATTCGAACAGAAGACAGCAAAATACAATGACACACCCTGCTGATCTAGCCACCAAGACTCGTACCTCGAGAGCTTCTGAATGGACAAAGACTCTTATTACGACTCGGCAATAAGTTTTTAGTATTGTGTACATCTGGTTTTAAAAGCACAATGCTAAGAATATTAATAGATTCTGCGCATGTGTTGGAACTTGACTCTTAAAATTCCGATAAAATATAGAAATATTTGAAATTTAAAATCTGGTTTTGAATCATATGATTTGGAATGATTCATAGTATTTCTATGAATAATTTAGAAATATAGATAAAATTTATTTAAAAAAAGAAAAATTATAAATTATTTGTCGAACTCGAGATTCGAACAGAAGACCAGCAAAATACAATGACACACCCTGCCGATCTAGCCACCAAGTCTCGTACCTCGAGATCTTCTGAAGGGTCAAAGATTCTCATTACGACTCGGCAATAAGTTTTAAGTATTGTGTAAATCTGGTTTTAAAAGCACAATGCTAAGAATATTAATAGATTCTGCGCATGTGCGCGAACTTGACTCTTAAAATTCCGATAAAATATAGAAATATTTTAAATGTATAATATTGTTTTGAAATATATGATTTGGAATGATTCATAGTAACTCTATGAATAATGAAGAAATATAGATATAATTTATTTAAAAAAAAATTATAAAATTATTTGTCGATCTCGAGATTCGAACAGAAGACCAGCAAAATACAATCACACTCCCTGCCGATCCAGCCACCAAGACACGTACCTCGAGATCTTCTGAAGGGTCAAAGATTCTTATTACGGCTCGGCAATAAGTTTTAAGTATTGTGTAAATCTTGTTTTAAAAGCACAATGCTAAGAATATTAATAGATTCTGCGCATGTGCGCGAACTTGACTCTTAAAATTCCGATAAAATATAGAAATATTTTAAATTTATAATATTGTTTTGAAATATATTATTTGGAATGATTCATAGTAACTCTTTGAATAATGGAGAAATAAAGATAAAATTTATTTAAAAAAAAGAAAAATTATAAAATTATTTGTCGATCTCGAGATTCGAACAGAAGACCAGCAAAATACAATGACACACCCTTCCGATCTAGCCAGCAAGACTCGTGCATTTTGAGATTCTGAATGGTCAAAGACTCTTATTACGACTCGGCAATAAGTTTTAAGTATTGTGTACATCTGGTTTTAAAAGCACAATGCTAAGAATATTAATAGATTCTGCGCATGTGCGGGAACTTAACTCTTGAAATTCCGATAAAATATAGAAATATTTTAAATTTATAATATTGTTTTGAAATATATGATTTGGATTGATTCATAGTAACTCTATGAATAATGGAGAAATGAAGATAAAATTTATTTAAAAAAAAGAAAAATTATAAATTATTTGTCGATCTCGAGATTCGAACAGAAGACCAGCAAAATACAATGACACACTCTGCCGATCTAGCCACCAAGACTCGTGCATTGAGAGCTTCTGAATGGTCAAAGACTCTTATTACGACTCGGCAATAAGTTTTAAGTAATGTGTAAATCTGGTTTTAAAAGCACAATGCTAAGAATATTAATAGATTCTGCGCATGTGCGGGAACTTGACTCTTAAAATTCGGATAAAATATAGAAATATTTTAAATGTATAATATTGTTTTGAAATATATGATTTGGAATGATTCATAGTAACTCTTTGAATAATGGAGAAATAAAGATAAAATTTATTTAAAAAAAAGAAAAATTATAAAATTATTTGTCGATCTCGAGATTCGAACAGAAGACCAGCAAAATTCAATCACACTCCCTGCCGATCTAGCCACCAAGACTCGTACCTCGAGATCTTCTGAAGGGTCAAAGATTCTCATTACGACTCGGCAATAAGTTTTAAGTATTGTGTAAATCTGGTTTTAAAAGCACAATGCTAAGAATATTAATAGATTCTGCGCATGTGCGGGAACTTAACTCTTAAAATTCCGATAAAATATAGAAATATTTTAAATTTATAATATTGTTTTGAAATATATGATTTGGATTGATTCATAGTAACTCTATGAATAATGGAGAAATAAAGATAAAATTTATTTAAAAAAAAGAAAAATTATAAATTATTTGTCGATCTCGAAATTCGAACAGAAGACCAGCAAAATACAATGACACACTATGCCGATCTAGCCACCAAGTCTCGTACCTCGAGATCTTCTGAAGGGTCAAAGATTCTCATTACGACTCGGCAATAAGTTTTAAGTATTGTGTAAATCTGGTTTTAAAAGCACAATGCTAAGAACATTAATAGATTCTGCGCATGTACGCGAACTTGACTCTTAAAATTCCGATAAAATATAGAAATATTTTAAATTTATAATATTGTTTTGAAATATATTATTTGGAATGATGCATAGTAACTCTATGAATAATTGAGAAATATAGATAAAATTTAGTTAAAAAAAAAGAAAAATTATAAAATTATTTGTCGATCTCGAGATTCGAACAGAAGACCAGCAAAATACAATGACACACCCTGCCGATCTAGCCACCAAGACTCGTGCATTGAGAGCTTCTGAATGGTCAAAGACTCTCATTACGACTCGGCAATAAGTTTTAAGTATTGTGTAAATCTGGTTTTAAAAGCACAATGCTAAGAATATTAATAGATTCTGCGCATGTGCGCGAACTTGACTCTTAAAATTCCGATAAAATAGAGAAATATTTTGAATTTAAAATATGGTTTTGAAATATATGATTTGGAATGATTCATAGTAACTCTATGAATAATGGAAAAATAAAGATAAAATTTATTAAAAAAAAGAAAAATTATAAAATATTTGTCGATCTCGAGATTCGAACAGAAGACAGCAAAATACAATGACACACACTGCTGATCTAGCCACCAAGACTCGTACCTCGAGAGCTTCTGAATGGACAAAGACTCTTATTACGACTCGGCAATAAGTTTTTAGTATTGTGTACATCTGGTTTTAAAAGCACAATGCTAAGAATATTAATAGATTCTGCGCATGTGTTGGAACTTGACTCTTAAAATTCCGATAAAATATAGAAATATTTGAAATTTAAAATCTGGTTTTGAATCATATGATTTGGAATGATTCATAGTATTTCTATGAATAATTTAGAAATATAGATAAAATTTATTTAAAAAAAGAAAAATTATAAATTATTTGTCGAACTCGAGATTCGAACAGAAGACCAGCAAAATACAATGACACACCCTGCCGATCTAGCCACCAAGTCTCGTACCTCGAGATCTTCTGAAGGGTCAAAGATTCTCATAACGACTCGGCAATAAGTTTTAAGTATTGTGTAAATCTGGTTTTAAAAGCACAATGCTAAGAATATTAATAGATTCTGCGCATGTGCGCGAACTTGACTCTTAAATTTCCGATAAAATATAGAAATATTTTAAATTTATAATATTGTTTTGAAATATATGATTTGGAATGATTCATAGTAACTCTTTGAATAATGGAGAAATAAAGATAAAATTTATTTAAAAAAAAGAAAAATTATAAAATTATTTGTCGATCTCGAGATTCGAACAGAAGACCAGCAAAATACAATGACACACCCTGCCGATCTAGCCAGCAAGACTCGTACCTCGAGCGCTTCTGAAGGGTCAAAGATTCTCATTACGACTCGGCAATAAGTTTTAAGTATTGTGTAAATCTGGTTTTAAAAGCACAATGCTAAGAATATTAATAGATTCTGCGCATGTGCGCGAACTTGACTCTTAAAATTCCGATAAAATAGAGAAATATTTTGAATTTAAAATATGGTTTTGAAATATATGATTTGGAATGATTCATAGTAACTCTATGAATAATGGAAAAATAAAAATAAAATTTATTAAAAAAAAGAAAAATTATAAATTATTTGTCGATCTCGAGATTCGAACAGAAGACCAGCAAAATACAATCACACTCCCTGCCGATCCAGCCACCAAGACACGTACCTCGAGATCTTCTGAAGGGTCAAAGATTCTTATTACGGCTCGGCAATAAGTTTTAAGTATTGTGTAAATCTTGTTTTAAAAGCACAATGCTAAGAATATTAATAGATTCTGCGCATGTGCGCGAACTTGACTCTTAAAATTCCGATAAAATATAGAAATATTTTAAATTTATAATATTGTTTTGAAATATATTATTTGGAATGATTCATAGTAACTCTTTGAATAATGGAGAAATAAAGATAAAATTTATTTAAAAAAAAGAAAAATTATAAATTATTTGTCGATCTCGAGATTCGAACAGAAGACCAGCAAAATACAATGACACACTCTGCCGATCTAGCCACCAAGACTCGTGCATTGAGAGCTTCTGAATGGTCAAAGACTCTTATTACGACTCGGCAATAAGTTTTAAGTAATGTGTAAATCTGGTTTTAAAAGCACAATGCTAAGAATATTAATAGATTCTGCGCATGTGCGGGAACTTGACTCTTAAAATTCGGATAAAATATAGAAATATTTTAAATGTATAATATTGTTTTGAAATATATGATTTGGAATGATTCATAGTAACTCTTTGAATAATGGAGAAATAAAGATAAAATTTATTTAAAAAAAAGAAAAATTATAAAATTATTTGTCGATCTCGAGATTCGAACAGAAGACCTGCAAAATTCAATCACACTCCCTGCCGATCTAGCCACCAAGACTCGTACCTCGAGATCTTCTGAAGGGTCAAAGATTCTCATTACGACTCGGCAATAAGTTTTAAGTATTGTGTAAATCTGGTTTTAAAAGCACAATGCTAAGAATATTAATAGATTCTGCGCATGTGCGGGAACTTAACTCTTAAAATTCCGATAAAATATAGAAATATTTTAAATTTATAATATTGTTTTGAAATATATGATTTGGATTGATTCATAGTAACTCTATGAATAATGGAGAAATAAAGATAAAATTTATTTAAAAAAAAGAAAAATTATAAATTATTTGTCGATCTCGAGATTCGAACAGAAGACCAGCAAAATACAATGACACACTATGCCGATCTAGCCACCAAGTCTCGTACCTCGAGATCTTCTGAAGGGTCAAAGATTCTCATTACGACTCGGCAATAAGTTTTAAGTATTGTGTAAATCTGGTTTTAAAAGCACAATGCTAAGAACATTAATAGATTCTGCGCATGTACGCGAACTTGACTCTTAAAATTCCGATAAAATATAGAAATATTTTAAATTTATAATATTGTTTTGAAATATATTATTTGGAATGATGCATAGTAACTCTATGAATAATTGAGAAATATAGATAAAATTTAGTTAAAAAAAAGAAAAATTATAAAATTATTTGTCGATCTCGAGATTCGAACAGAAGACCAGCAAAATGCAATGACACACCCTGCCGATCTAGCCACCAAGACTCGTGCATTGAGAGCTTCTGAATGGTCAAAGACTCTCATTACGACTCGGCAATAAGTTTTAAGTATTGTGTAAATCTGGTTTTAAAAGCACAATGCTAAGAATATTAATAGATTCTGCGCATGTGCGGGAACTTGACTCTTAAATTTCCGATAAAATATAGAAATATTTATATTTATAATATTGTTTTGAAATATATGATTTGGAATGATTCATAGTAACTCTTTGAATAATGGAGAAATAAAGATAAAATTCATTTAAAAAAACAAAAATTATAAAATTATTTGTTTATCTCGAGATTCGAACAGAAGACCAGTAAAATACAATGACACACCCTGCCGATCTAGCCACCAAGACTCGTACCTCGAGACCTTCTGAATGGTCAAAGATTCTCATTACGACTCGGCAATAAGTTTTAAGTATTGTGTAAATCTGGTTTTAAAAGCACAATGCTAAGAATATTAATAGATTCTGCGCATGTGCGCGAACTTGACTCTTAAAATTCCGATAAAATATAGAAATATTTTAAATTTATAATATTGTTTTGAAATATATGATTTGGAATGATTCATAGTAACTCTATGAATAATGAAGAAATATAGATATAATTTATTTAAAAAAAATTATAAAATTATTTGTCGATCTCGAGATTCGAACAGAAGACCAGCAAAATACAATCACACTCCCTGCCGATCCAGCCACCAAGACACGTACCTCGAGATCTTCTGAAGGGTCAAAGATTCTTATTACGGCTCGGCAATAAGTTTTAAGTATTGTGTAAATCTTGTTTTAAAAGCACAATGCTAAGAATATTAATAGATTCTGCGCATGTGCGCGAACTTGACTCTTAAAATTCCGATAAAATATAGAAATATTTTAAATTTATAATATTGTTTTGAAATATATTATTTGGAATGATTCATAGTAACTCTTTGAATAATGGAGAAATAAAGATAAAATTTATTTAAAAAAAAGAAAAATTATAAAATTATTTGTCGATCTCGAGATTCGAACAGAAGACCAGCAAAATACAATGACACACCCTTCCGATCTAGCCAGCAAGACTCGTGCATTGAGAGATTCTGAATGGTCAAAGACTCTTATTACGACTCGGCAATAAGTTTTAAGTATTGTGTACATCTGGTTTTAAAAGCACAATGCTAAGAATATTAATAGATTCTGCGCATGTGCGGGAACTTAACTCTTGAAATTCCGATAAAATATAGAAATATTTTAAATTTATAATATTGTTTTGAAATATATGATTTGGATTGATTCATAGTAACTCTATGAATAATGGAGAAATAAAGATAAAATTTATTTAAAAAAAAGAAAAATTATAAATTATTTGTCGATCTCGAGATTCGAACAGAAGACCAGCAAAATACAATGACACACTCTGCCGATCTAGCCACCAAGACTCGTGCATTGAGAGCTTCTGAATGGTCAAAGACTCTTATTACGACTCGGCAATAAGTTTTAAGTATTGTGTAAATCTGGTTTTAAAAGCACAATGCTAAGAATATTAATAGATTCTGCGCATGTGCGGGAACTTGACTCTTAAATTTCCGATAAATTATAGAAATATTTATATTTATAATATTGTTTTGAAATATATGATTTGGAATGATTCATAGTAACTCTTTGAATAATGGAGAAATAAAGATAAAATTCATTTAAAAAAAAGAAAAATTATAAAATTATTTGTTTATCTCGAGATTCGAACAGAAGACCAGTAAAATACAATGACACACCCTGCCGATCTAGCCACCAAGACTCGTACCTCGAGACCTTCTGAATGGTCAAAGACTCTCATTACGACTCGGCAATAAGTTTTAAGTATTGTGTAAATCTGGTTTTAAAAGCAAAATGCTAAGATTATTAATAGATTCTGCGCATGTGCGCGAACTTGACTCTTAAAATTACGATAAAATATAGAAATATTTTGAATTTAAAATATGGTTTTGAAATATATTATTTGGAATGATTCATAGTAACTCTTTGAATAATGGAGAAATAAAGATAAAATTTATTTAAAAAAAAGAAAAATTATAAAATTATTTGTCGATCTCGAGATTCGAACAGAAGACCAGCAAAATACAATGACACACCCTTCCGATCTAGCCAGCAAGACTCGTGCATTGAGAGATTCTGAATGGTCAAAGACTCTTATTACGACTCGGCAATAAGTTTTAAGTATTGTGTACATCTGGTTTTAAAAGCACAATGCTAAGAATATTAATAGATTCTGCGCATGTGCGGGAACTTAACTCTTGAAATTCCGATAAAATATAGAAATATTTTAAATTTATAATATTGTTTTGAAATATATGATTTGGATTGATTCATAGTAACTCTATGAATAATGGAGAAATAAAGATAAAATTTATTTAAAAAAAAGAAAAATTATAAATTATTTGTCGATCTCGAGATTCGAACAGAAGACCAGCAAAATACAATGACACACTCTGCCGATCTAGCCACCAAGACTCGTGCATTGAGAGCTTCTGAATGGTCAAAGACTCTTATTACGACTCGGCAATAAGTTTTAAGTATTGTGTAAATCTGGTTTTAAAAGCACAATGCTAAGAATATTAATAGATTCTGCGCATGTGCGGGAACTTGACTCTTAAATTTCCGATAAATTATAGAAATATTTATATTTATAATATTGTTTTGAAATATATGATTTGGAATGATTCATAGTAACTCTTTGAATAATGGAGAAATAAAGATAAAATTCATTTAAAAAAAAGAAAAATTATAAAATTATTTGTTTATCTCGAGATTCGAACAGAAGACCAGTAAAATACAATGACACACCCTGCCGATCTAGCCACCAAGACTCGTACCTCGAGACCTTCTGAATGGTCAAAGACTCTCATTACGACTCGGCAATAAGTTTTAAGTATTGTGTAAATCTGGTTTTAAAAGCAAAATGCTAAGATTATTAATAGATTCTGCGCATGTGCGCGAACTTGACTCTTAAAATTACGATAAAATATAGAAATATTTTGAATTTAAAATATGGTTTTGAAATATATGATTTGGAATGATTCATAGTAACTCTATGAATAATGAAGAAATATAGATATAATTTATTTAAAAAAAAATTATAAAATTATTTGTCGATCTCGAGATTCGAACAGAAGACCAGCAAAATACAATCACACTCCCTGCCGATCCAGCCACCAAGACACGTACCTCGAGATCTTCTGAAGGGTCAAAGATTCTTATTACGGCTCGGCAATAAGTTTTAAGTATTGTGTAAATCTTGTTTTAAAAGCACAATGCTAAGAATATTAATAGATTCTGCGCATGTGCGCGAACTTGACTCTTAAAATTCCGATAAAATATAGAAATATTTTAAATTTATAATATTGTTTTGAAATATATTATTTGGAATGATTCATAGTAACTCTTTGAATAATGGAGAAATAAAGATAAAATTTATTTAAAAAAAGAAAAATTATAAAATTATTTGTCGATCTCGAGATTCGAACAGAAGACCAGCAAAATACAATGACACACCCTTCCGATCTAGCCAGCAAGACTAGTGCATTGAGAGATTCTGAATGGTCAAAGACTCTTATTACGACTCGGCAATAAGTTTTAAGTATTGTGTACATCTGGTTTTAAAAGCACAATGCTAAGAATATTAATAGATTCTGCGCATGTGCGGGAACTTAACTCTTGAAATTCCGATAAAATATAGAAATATTTTAAATTTATAATATTGTTTTGAAATATATGATTTGGATTGATTCATAGTAACTCTATGAATAATGGAGAAATAAAGATAAAATTTATTTAAAAAAAAAAAAATTATAAATTATTTGTCGATCTCGAGATTCGAACAGAAGACCAGCAAAATACAATGACACACTCTGCCGATCTAGCCACCAAGACTCGTGCATTGAGAGCTTCTGAATGGTCAAAGACTCTTATTACGACTCGGCAATAAGTTTTAAGTATTGTGTAAATCTGGTTTTAAAAGCACAATGCTAAGAATATTAATAGATTCTGCGCATGTGCGGGAACTTGACTCTTAAAATTCCGATAAAATATAGAAATATTTTAAATGTATAATATTGTTTTGAAATATATGATTTGGATTGGTTCATAGTAACTCTATGAATAATGGAGAAATAAAGATAAAATTTATTTAAAAAAAAGAAAAATTATAAATTATTTGTCGATCTCGAGATTCGAACAGAAGACCAGCAAAATACAATGACACACTATGCCGATCTAGCCACCAAGTCTCGTACCTCGAGATCTTCTGAAGGGTCAAAGATTCTCATTACGACTCGGCAATAAGTTTTAAGTATTGTGTAAATCTGGTTTTAAAAGCACAATGCTAAGAATATTAATAGATTCTGCGCATGTACGCGAACTTGACTCTTAAAATTCCGATAAAATATAGAAATATTTTAAATTTATAATATTGTTTTGAAATATATTATTTGGAATGATGCATAGTAACTCTATGAATAATTGAGAAATATAGATAAAATTTATTTAAAAAAAAAGAAAAATTATAAAATTATTTGTCGATCTCGAGATTCGAACAGAAGACCAGCAAAATACAATGACACACCCTGCCGATCTAGCCACCAAGACTCGTGCATTGAGAGCTTCTGAATGGTCAAAGACTCTCATTACGACTCGGCAATAAGTTTTAAGTATTGTGTAAATCTGGTTTTAAAAGCACAATGCTAAGAATATTAATAGATTCTGCGCATGTGCGGGAACTTGACTCTTAAATTTCCGATAAATTATAGAAATATTTATATTTATAATATTGTTTTGAAATATATGATTTGGAATGATTCATAGTAACTCTTTGAATAATGGAGAAATAAAGATAAAATTCATTTAAAAAAAAGAAAAATTATAAAATTATTTGTTTATCTCGAGATTCGAACAGAAGACCAGTAAAATACAATGACACACCCTGCCGATCTAGCCACCAAGACTCGTACCTCGAGACCTTCT
Organism: Argiope bruennichi; assembly: GCF_947563725.1. Classification (NCBI taxonomy): domain Eukaryota; kingdom Metazoa; phylum Arthropoda; class Arachnida; order Araneae; family Araneidae; genus Argiope; species Argiope bruennichi. The sequence goes on along the minus strand of NC_079152.1, from coordinate 62,412,672 downwards.
GAATGGTCAAAGACTCTCATTACGACTCGGCAATAAGTTTTAAGTATTGTGTAAATCTGGTTTTAAAAGCAAAATGCTAAGATTATTAATAGATTCTGCGCATGTGCGCGAACTTGACTCTTAAAATTACGATAAAATATAGAAATATTTTGAATTTAAAATATGGTTTTGAAATATATGATTTGGAATGATTCATAGTAACTCTATGAATAATGAAGAAATATAGATATAATTTATTTAAAAAAAAATTATAAAATTATTTGTCGATCTCGAGATTCGAACAGAAGACCAGCAAAATACAATCACACTCCCTGCCGATCCAGCCACCAAGACACGTACCTCGAGATCTTCTGAAGGGTCAAAGATTCTTATTACGGCTCGGCAATAAGTTTTAAGTATTGTGTAAATCTTGTTTTAAAAGCACAATGCTAAGAATATTAATAGATTCTGCGCATGTGCGCGAACTTGACTCTTAAAATTCCGATAAAATATAGAAATATTTTAAATTTATAATATTGTTTTGAAATATATTATTTGGAATGATTCATAGTAACTCTTTGAATAATGGAGAAATAAAGATAAAATTTATTTAAAAAAAAGAAAAATTATAAAATTATTTGTCGATCTCGAGATTCGAACAGAAGACCAGCAAAATACAATGACACACCCTTCCGATCTAGCCAGCAAGACTCGTGCATTGAGAGATTCTGAATGGTCAAAGACTCTTATTACGACTCGGCAATAAGTTTTAAGTATTGTGTACATCTGGTTTTAAAAGCACAATGCTAAGAATATTAATAGATTCTGCGCATGTGCGGGAACTTAACTCTTGAAATTCCGATAAAATATAGAAATATTTTAAATTTATAATATTGTTTTGAAATATATGATTTGGATTGATTCATAGTAACTCTATGAATAATGGAGAAATAAAGATAAAATTTATTTAAAAAAAAGAAAAATTATAAATTATTTGTCGATCTCGAGATTCGAACAGAAGACCAGCAAAATACAATGACACACTCTGCCGATCTAGCCACCAAGACTCGTGCATTGAGAGCTTCTGAATGGTCAAAGACTCTTATTACGACTCGGCAATAAGTTTTAAGTATTGTGTAAATCTGGTTTTAAAAGCACAATGCTAAGAATATTAATAGATTCTGCGCATGTGCGGGAACTTGACTCTTAAAATTCCGATAAAATATAGAAATATTTTAAATGTATAATATTGTTTTGAAATATATGATTTGGATTGATTCATAGTAACTCTATGAATAATGGAGAAATAAAGATAAAATTTATTTAAAAAAAAGAAAAATTATAAATTATTTGTCGATCTCGAGATTCGAACAGAAGACCAGCAAAATACAATGACACACTATGCCGATCTAGCCACCAAGTCTCGTACCTCGAGATCTTCTGAAGGGTCAAAGATTCTCATTACGACTCGGCAATAAGTTTTAAGTATTGTGTAAATCTGGTTTTAAAAGCACAATGCTAAGAATATTAATAGATTCTGCGCATGTACGCGAACTTGACTCTTAAAATTCCGATAAAATATAGAAATATTTTAAATTTATAATATTGTTTTGAAATATATTATTTGGAATGATGCATAGTAACTCTATGAATAATTGAGAAATATAGATAAAATTTATTTAAAAAAAAAGAAAAATTATAAAATTATTTGTCGATCTCGAGATTCGAACAGAAGACCAGCAAAATACAATGACACACCCTGCCGATCTAGCCACCAAGACTCGTGCATTGAGAGCTTCTGAATGGTCAAAGACTCTCATTACGACTCGGCAATAAGTTTTAAGTATTGTGTAAATCTGGTTTTAAAAGCACAATGCTAAGAATATTAATAGATTCTGCGCATGTGCGGGAACTTGACTCTTAAATTTCCGATAAAATATAGAAATATTTATATTTATAATATTGTTTTGAAATATATGATTTGGAATGATTCATAGTAACTCTTTGAATAATGGAGAAATAAAGATAAAATTCATTTAAAAAAAAGAAAAATTATAAAATTATTTGTTTATCTCGAGATTCGAACAGAAGACCAGTAAAATACAATGACACACCCTGCCGATCTAGCCACCAAGACTCGTACCTCGAGACCTTCTGAATGGTCAAAGACTCTCATTACGACTCGGCAATAAGTTTTAAGTATTGTGTAAATCTGGTTTTAAAAGCAAAATGCTAAGATTATTAATAGATTCTGCGCATGTGCGCGAACTTGACTCTTAAAATTACGATAAAATATAGAAATATTTTGAATTTAAAATATGGTTTTGAAATATATGATTTGGAATGATTCATAGTATTTCTATGAATAATTTAGAAATATAGATAAAATTTATTTAATAAAAAGAAAAATTATAAAATTATTTGTCGATCTCGAAATTCCAACAGAAGACCAGCAAAATACAATGACACACCGTGCCGATCTAGCCACCAAGACTCGTGCATTGAGAGCTTCTGAATGGTCAAAGACTCTCATTACGACTCGGCAATAAGTTTTAAGTATTGTGTAAATCTGGTTTTAAAAGCACAATGCTAAGAATATTAATAGATTCTGCGCATGTGCGGGAACTTGACTCTTAAATTTCCGATAAAATATAGAAATATTTATATTTATAATATTGTTTTGAAATATATGATTTGGAATGATTCATAGTAACTCTTTGAATAATGGAGAAATAAAGATAAAATTCATTTAAAAAAAAGAAAAATTATAAAATTATTTGTTTATCTCGAGATTCGAACAGAAGACCAGTAAAATACAATGACACACCCTGCCGATCTAGCCACCAAGACTCGTACCTCGAGACCTTCTGAATGGTCAAAGACTCTCATTACGACTCGGCAATAAGTTTTAAGTATTGTGTAAATCTGGTTTTAAAAGCAAAATGCTAAGATTATTAATAGATTCTGCGCATGTGCGCGAACTTGACTCTTAAAATTACGATAAAATATAGAAATATTTTGAATTTAAAATATGGTTTTGAAATATATGATTTGGAATGATTCATAGTAACTCTATGAATAATGAAGAAATATAGATATAATTTATTTAAAAAAAAATTATAAAATTATTTGTCGATCTCGAGATTCGAACAGAAGACCAGCAAAATACAATCACACTCCCTGCCGATCCAGCCACCAAGACACGTACCTCGAGATCTTCTGAAGGGTCAAAGATTCTTATTACGGCTCGGCAATAAGTTTTAAGTATTGTGTAAATCTTGTTTTAAAAGCACAATGCTAAGAATATTAATAGATTCTGCGCATGTGCGCGAACTTGACTCTTAAAATTCCGATAAAATATAGAAATATTTTAAATTTATAATATTGTTTTGAAATATATTATTTGGAATGATTCATAGTAACTCTTTGAATAATGGAGAAATAAAGATAAAATTTATTTAAAAAAAAGAAAAATTATAAAATTATTTGTCGATCTCGAGATTCGAACAGAAGACCAGCAAAATACAATGACACACCCTTCCGATCTAGCCAGCAAGACTCGTGCATTGAGAGATTCTGAATGGTCAAAGACTCTTATTACGACTCGGCAATAAGTTTTAAGTATTGTGTACATCTGGTTTTAAAAGCACAATGCTAAGAATATTAATAGATTCTGCGCATGTGCGGGAACTTAACTCTTGAAATTCCGATAAAATATAGAAATATTTTAAATTTATAATATTGTTTTGAAATATATGATTTGGATTGATTCATAGTAACTCTATGAATAATGGAGAAATAAAGATAAAATTTATTTAAAAAAAAGAAAAATTATAAATTATTTGTCGATCTCGAGATTCGAACAGAAGACCAGCAAAATACAATGACACACTCTGCCGATCTAGCCACCAAGACTCGTGCATTGAGAGCTTCTGAATGGTCAAAGACTCTTATTACGACTCGGCAATAAGTTTTAAGTATTGTGTAAATCTGGTTTTAAAAGCACAATGCTAAGAATATTAATAGATTCTGCGCATGTGCGGGAACTTGACTCTTAAAATTCCGATAAAATATAGAAATATTTTAAATGTATAATATTGTTTTGAAATATATGATTTGGATTGATTCATAGTAACTCTATGAATAATGGAGAAATAAAGATAAAATTTATTTAAAAAAAAGAAAAATTATAAATTATTTGTCGATCTCGAGATTCGAACAGAAGACCAGCAAAATACAATGACACACTATGCCGATCTAGCCACCAAGTCTCGTACCTCGAGATCTTCTGAAGGGTCAAAGATTCTCATTACGACTCGGCAATAAGTTTTAAGTATTGTGTAAATCTGGTTTTAAAAGCACAATGCTAAGAATATTAATAGATTCTGCGCATGTACGCGAACTTGACTCTTAAAATTCCGATAAAATATAGAAATATTTTAAATTTATAATATTGTTTTGAAATATATTATTTGGAATGATGCATAGTAACTCTATGAATAATTGAGAAATATAGATAAAATTTATTTAAAAAAAAAGAAAAATTATAAAATTATTTGTCGATCTCGAGATTCGAACAGAAGACCAGCAAAATACAATGACACACCCTGCCGATCTAGCCACCAAGACTCGTGCATTGAGAGCTTCTGAATGGTCAAAGACTCTCATTACGACTCGGCAATAAGTTTTAAGTATTGTGTAAATCTGGTTTTAAAAGCACAATGCTAAGAATATTAATAGATTCTGCGCATGTGCGGGAACTTGACTCTTAAATTTCCGATAAAATATAGAAATATTTATATTTATAATATTGTTTTGAAATATATGATTTGGAATGATTCATAGTAACTCTTTGAATAATGGAGAAATAAAGATAAAATTCATTTAAAAAAAAGAAAAATTATAAAATTATTTGTTTATCTCGAGATTCGAACAGAAGACCAGTAAAATACAATGACACACCCTGCCGATCTAGCCACCAAGACTCGTACCTCGAGACCTTCTGAATGGTCAAAGACTCTCATTACGACTCGGCAATAAGTTTTAAGTATTGTGTAAATCTGGTTTTAAAAGCAAAATGCTAAGATTATTAATAGATTCTGCGCATGTGCGCGAACTTGACTCTTAAAATTACGATAAAATATAGAAATATTTTGAATTTAAAATATGGTTTTGAAATATATGATTTGGAATGATTCATAGTATTTCTATGAATAATTTAGAAATATAGATAAAATTTATTTAATAAAAAGAAAAATTATAAAATTATTTGTCGATCTCGAGATTCCAACAGAAGACCAGCAAAATACAATGACACACCGTGCCGATCTAGCCACCAAGACTCGTGCATTGAGAGCTTCTGAATGGTCAAAGACTCTCATTACGACTCGGCAATAAGTTTTAAGTATTGTGTAAATCTGGTTTTAAAAGCACAATGCTAAGAATATTAATAGATTCTGCGCATGTGCGCGAACTTGACTCTTAAAATTCCGATAAAATATAGAAATATTTTAAATGTATAATATTGTTTTGAAATATATGATTTGGAATGATTCAGAGTAACTCTATGAATAATGAAGAAATATAGATATAATTTATTTAAAAAAAAATTATAAAATTATTTGTCGATCTCGAGATTCGAACAGAAGACCAGCAAAATACAATCACACTCCCTGCCGATCTAGCCACCAAGACTCGTACCTCGAGATCTTCTGAAGGGTCAAAGATTCTTATTACGACTCGGCAATAAGTTTTAAGTATTGTGTAAATCTTGTTTTAAAAGCACAATGCTAAGAATATTAATAGATTCTGCACATGTGCGCGAACTTGACTCTTAAATTTCCGATAAAATATAGAAATATTTTTAATTTATAATATTGTTTTGAAATATATGATTTGGATTGATTCATAGTAACTCTATGAATAATGGAGAAATAAAGATAAAATTTATTTTAAAAAAAGAATAATTATAAATTATTTGTCGATCTCGAGATTCGAACAGAAGACCAGCAAAATACAATGACACACTATGCCGATCTAGCCACCAAGACTCGTGCATTGAGAGCTTCTGAATGGTCAAAGACTCTAATTACGACTCGGCAATGAGTTTTAAATATTGTGTAAATCTGGTTTTAAAAGCAAAATGCTAAGAATATTAATAGATTCTGCGCATGTGCGCGAACTTGACTCTTAAAATTCCTATAAAATAGAGAAATATTTTGAATTTAAAATATGGTTTTGAAATATATGATTTGGAATGATTCATAGTAACTCTATGAATAATGGAAAAATAAAGATAAAATTTATTAAAAAAAAGAAAAATTATAAAGTATTTGTCGATCTCGAGATTCGAACAGAAGACAGCAAAATACAATGACACACCCTGCTGATCTAGCCATCAAGACTCGTACCTCGAGAGCTTCTGAATGGTCAAAGACTCTTATTACGACTCGGCAATAAGTTTTAAGTATTGTGTAAATCTGGTTTTAAAAGCACAATGCTAAGAATATTAATAGATTCTGCGCATGTGCGGGATCGTCACTCTTAAAATTCCGATAAAATATAGAAATATTTTAAATTTATAATATTGTTTTGAAATATATTATTTGGAATGATGCATAGTAACTCTATGAATAATTGAGAAATATAGATAAAATTTATTTAAAAAAAAAGAAAAATTATAAAATTATTTGTCGATTTCGAGATTCGAACAGAAGACCAGCAAAATACAATAACACACCCTGCCGATCTAGCCACCAAGACTCGTGCATTGAGAGCTTCTGAATGGTCAAAGACTCTCATTACGACTCGGCAATAAGTTTTAAATATTGTGTAAATCTGGTTTTAAAAGCACAATGCTAAGAATATTAATAGATTCTGCGCATGTGCGGGAACTTGAATCTTAAAATTCCTATAAAATATAGAAATATTTTAAATTTAAAATATGGTTTTGAAATATATGATTTGGAATGATTCATAGTAACTCTTTGAATAATGGAGAAATAAAGATAAAATTCATTTAAAAAAAAGAAAAATTATAAAATTATTTGTTTATCTCGAGATTCGAACAGAAGACCAGTAAAATACAATGACACACCCTGCCGATCTAGCCAGCAAGACTCGTACCTCGAGACCTTCTGAATGGTCAAAGACTCTCATTACGACTCGGCAATAAGTTTTAAGTATTGTGTAAATCTGGTTTTTAAAGCACAATGCTAAGAATATTAATAGATTCTGCGCATGTGCGGGAACTTGAATCTTAAAATTCCTATAAAATATAGAAATATTTTAAATTTAAAATATGGTTTTGAAATATAGGATTTGGAATGATTCATAGTATCTCTATGAATAATTTAGAAATAAAGATAAAATTTATTTAATAAAAAGAAAAATTATAAAATTATTTGTCGATCTCGAGATTCCAACAGAAGACCAGCAAAATACAATGACACACCCTGCCGATCTAGCCACCAAGACTCGTGCATTGAGAGCTTCTGAATGGTCAAAGACTCTCATTACGACTCGGCAATAAGTTTTAAGTATTGTGTAAATCTGGTTTTAAAAGCACAATGCTAAGAATATTAATAGATTCTGCGCATGTGCGGAAACTTGAATCTTAAAATTCCTATAAAATATAGAAATATTTTAAATTTAAAATATGGTTTTGAAATATAGGATTTGGAATGATTCATAGTATTTCTATGAATAATTTAGAAATATAGATAAAATTTATTTAATAAAAAGAAAAATTATAAAATTATTTGTCGATCTCGAGATTCAAACAGAAGACCAGCAAAATACAATGACACACCCTGCCGATCTAGCCACCAAGACTCGTGCATTGAGAGCTTCTGAATGGTCAAAGACTCTCATTACGACTCGGCAATAAGTTTTAAGTATTGTGTAAATCTGGTTTTAAAAGCACAATGCTAAGAATATTAATAGATTCTGCGCATGTACGCGAACTTGACTCTTAAAATTCCGATAAAATATAGAAATATTTTAAATTTATAATATTGTTTTGAAATATATTATTTGGAATGATGCATAGTAACTCTATGAATAATTGAGAAATATAGATAAAATTTATTTAAAAAAAAACAAAAATTATAAAATTATTTGTCGATCTCGAGATTCGAACAGAAGACCAGCAAAATACAATGACACACCCTGCCGATCTAGCCACCAAGACTCATGCATTGAGAGCTTCTGAATAGTCAAAGACTCTCATTACGACTCGGCAATAAGTTTTAAGTATTGTGTAAATCTGGTTTTAAAAGCACAATGCTAAGAATATTAATAGATTCTGCGCATGTACGCGAACTTGACTCTTAAAATTCCGATAAAATATAGAAATATTTTAAATTTATAATATTGTTTTGAAATATATTATTTGGAATGATGCATAGTAACTCTATGAATAATTGAGAAATATAGATAAAATTTATTTAAAAAAAAAGAAAAATTATAAAATTATTTGTCGATCTCGAGATTCGAACAGAAGACCAGCAAAATACAATGACACACCCTGCCGATCTAGCCACCAAGACTCATGCATTGAGAGCTTCTGAATAGTCAAAGACTCTCATTACGACTCGGCAATAAGTTTTAAGTATTGTGTAAATCTGGTTTTAAAAGCACAATGCTAAGAATATTAATAGATTCTGCGCATGTGCGCGAACTTGACTCTTAAATTTCCGATAAAATATAGAAATATTTATATTTATAATATTGTTTTGAAATATATGATTTGGAATGATTCATAGTAACTCTTTGAATAATGGAGAAATAGAGATAAAATTCATTTAAAAAAAAGAAAAATTATAAAATTATTTGTTTATCTCGAGATTCGAACAGAAGACCAGTAAAATACAATGACACACCCTGCCGATCTAGCCAGCAAGACTCGTACCTCGAGACCTTCTGAATGGTCAAAGACTCTCATTACGACTCGGCAATAAGTTTTAAGTATTGTGTAAATCTGGTTTTTAAAGCACAATGCTAAGAATATTAATAGATTCTGCGCATGTGCGGGAACTTGAATCTTAAAATTCCTATAAAATATAGAAATATTTTAAATTTAAAATATGGTTTTGAAATATAGGATTTGGAATGATTCATAGTATCTCTATGAATAATTTAGAAATAAAGATAAAATTTATTTAATAAAAAGAAAAATTATAAAATTATTTGTCGATCTCGAGATTCCAACAGAAGACCAGCAAAATACAATGACACACCCTGCCGATCTAGCCACCAAGACTCGTGCATTGAGAGCTTCTGAATGGTCAAAGACTCTCATTACGACTCGGCAATAAGTTTTAAGTATTGTGTAAATCTGGTTTTAAAAGCACAATGCTAAGAATATTAATAGATTCTGCGCATGTGCGGAAACTTGAATCTTAAAATTCCTATAAAATATAGAAATATTTTAAATTTAAAATATGGTTTTGAAATATAGGATTTGGAATGATTCATAGTATTTCTATGAATAATTTAGAAATATAGATAAAATTTATTTAATAAAAAGAAAAATTATAAAATTATTTGTCGATCTCGAGATTCAAACAGAAGACCAGCAAAATACAATGACACACCCTGCCGATCTAGCCACCAAGACTCGTGCATTGAGAGCTTCTGAATGGTCAAAGACTCTCATTACGACTCGGCAATAAGTTTTAAGTATTGTGTAAATCTGGTTTTAAAAGCACAATGCTAAGAATATTAATAGATTCTGCGCATGTACGCGAACTTGACTCTTAAAATTCCGATAAAATATAGAAATATTTTAAATTTATAATATTGTTTTGAAATATATTATTTGGAATGATGCATAGTAACTCTATGAATAATTGAGAAATATAGATAAAATTTATTTAAAAAAAAAGAAAAATTATAAAATTATTTGTCGATCTCGAGATTCGAACAGAAGACCAGCAAAATACAATGACACACCCTGCCGATCTAGCCACCAAGACTCATGCATTGAGAGCTTCTGAATAGTCAAAGACTCTCATTACGACTCGGCAATAAGTTTTATGTATTGTGTAAATCTGGTTTTAAAAGCACAATGCTAAGAATATTAATAGATTCTGCGCATGTGCGGGAACTTGACTCTTAAATTTCCGATAAAATATAGAAATATTTATATTTATAATATTGTTTTGAAATATATGATTTGGAATGATTCATAGTAACTCTTTGAATAATGGAGAAATAAAGATAAAATTCATTTAAAAAAAAGAAAAATTATAAAATTATTTGTTTATCTCGAGATTCGAACAGAAGACCAGTAAAATACAATGACACACCCTGCCGATCTAGCCACCAAGACTCGTGCATTGAGAGCTTCTGAATGGTCAAAGACTCTCATTACGACTCGGCAATAAGTTTTAAATATTGTGTAAATCTGGTTTTAAAAGCACAATGCTAAGAATATTAATAGATTCTGCGCATGTGCGGGAACTTGAATCTTAAAATTCCTATAAAATATAGAAATATTTTAAATTTAAAATATGGTTTTGAAATATATGATTTGGAATGATTCATAGTAACTCTTTGAATAATGGAGAAATAAAGATAAAATTCATTTAAAAAAAAGAAAAATTATAAAATTATTTGTTTATCTCGAGATTCGAACAGAAGACCAGTAAAATACAATGACACACCCTGCCGATCTAGCCAGCAAGACTCGTACCTCGAGAGCTTCTGAATGGTCAAAGACTCTTATTACGACTCGGCAATAAGTTTTAAGTATTGTGTAAATCTGGTTTTAAAAGCACAATGCTAAGAATATTAATAGATTCTGCGCATGTGCGGGATCGTCACTCTTAAAATTCCGATAAAATATAGAAATATTTTAAATTTATAATATTGTTTTGAAATATATTATTTGGAATGATGCATAGTAACTCTATGAATAATTGAGAAATATAGATAAAATTTATTTAAAAAAAAAGAAAAATTATAAAATTATTTGTCGATTTCGAGATTCGAACAGAAGACCAGCAAAATACAATAACACACCCTGCCGATCTAGCCACCAAGACTCGTGCATTGAGAGCTTCTGAATGGTCAAAGACTCTCATTACGACTCGGCAATAAGTTTTAAGTATTGTGTAAATCTGGTTTTAAAAGCACAATGCTAAGAATATTAATAGATTCTGCGCATGTGCGGAAACTTGAATCTTAAAATTCCTATAAAATATAGAAATATTTTAAATTTAAAATATGGTTTTGAAATATAGGATTTGGAATGATTCATAGTATTTCTATGAATAATTTAGAAATATAGATAAAATTTATTTAATAAAAAGAAAAATTATAAAATTATTTGTCGATCTCGAGATTCAAACAGAAGACCAGCAAAATACAATGACACACCCTGCCGATCTAGCCACCAAGACTCGTGCATTGAGAGCTTCTGAATGGTCAAAGACTCTCATTACGACTCGGCAATAAGTTTTAAGTATTGTGTAAATCTGGTTTTAAAAGCACAATGCTAAGAATATTAATAGATTCTGCGCATGTACGCGAACTTGACTCTTAAAATTCCGATAAAATATAGAAATATTTTAAATTTATAATATTGTTTTGAAATATATTATTTGGAATGATGCATAGTAACTCTATGAATAATTGAGAAATATAGATAAAATTTATTTAAAAAAAAACAAAAATTATAAAATTATTTGTCGATCTCGAGATTCGAACAGAAGACCAGCAAAATACAATGACACACCCTGCCGATCTAGCCACCAAGACTCATGCATTGAGAGCTTCTGAATAGTCAAAGACTCTCATTACGACTCGGCAATAAGTTTTAAGTATTGTGTAAATCTGGTTTTAAAAGCACAATGCTAAGAATATTAATAGATTCTGCGCATGTACGCGAACTTGACTCTTAAAATTCCGATAAAATATAGAAATATTTTAAATTTATAATATTGTTTTGAAATATATTATTTGGAATGATGCATAGTAACTCTATGAATAATTGAGAAATATAGATAAAATTTATTTAAAAAAAAAGAAAAATTATAAAATTATTTGTCGATCTCGAGATTCGAACAGAAGACCAGCAAAATACAATGACACACCCTGCCGATCTAGCCACCAAGACTCATGCATTGAGAGCTTCTGAATAGTCAAAGACTCTCATTACGACTCGGCAATAAGTTTTAAGTATTGTGTAAATCTGGTTTTAAAAGCACAATGCTAAGAATATTAATAGATTCTGCGCATGTGCGCGAACTTGACTCTTAAATTTCCGATAAAATATAGAAATATTTATATTTATAATATTGTTTTGAAATATATGATTTGGAATGATTCATAGTAACTCTTTGAATAATGGAGAAATAGAGATAAAATTCATTTAAAAAAAAGAAAAATTATAAAATTATTTGTTTATCTCGAGATTCGAACAGAAGACCAGTAAAATACAATGACACACCCTGCCGATCTAGCCAGCAAGACTCGTACCTCGAGACCTTCTGAATGGTCAAAGACTCTCATTACGACTCGGCAATAAGTTTTAAGTATTGTGTAAATCTGGTTTTTAAAGCACAATGCTAAGAATATTAATAGATTCTGCGCATGTGCGGGAACTTGAATCTTAAAATTCCTATAAAATATAGAAATATTTTAAATTTAAAATATGGTTTTGAAATATAGGATTTGGAATGATTCATAGTATCTCTATGAATAATTTAGAAATAAAGATAAAATTTATTTAATAAAAAGAAAAATTATAAAATTATTTGTCGATCTCGAGATTCCAACAGAAGACCAGCAAAATACAATGACACACCCTGCCGATCTAGCCACCAAGACTCGTGCATTGAGAGCTTCTGAATGGTCAAAGACTCTCATTACGACTCGGCAATAAGTTTTAAGTATTGTGTAAATCTGGTTTTAAAAGCACAATGCTAAGAATATTAATAGATTCTGCGCATGTGCGGAAACTTGAATCTTAAAATTCCTATAAAATATAGAAATATTTTAAATTTAAAATATGGTTTTGAAATATAGGATTTGGAATGATTCATAGTATTTCTATGAATAATTTAGAAATATAGATAAAATTTATTTAATAAAAAGAAAAATTATAAAATTATTTGTCGATCTCGAGATTCAAACAGAAGACCAGCAAAATACAATGACACACCCTGCCGATCTAGCCACCAAGACTCGTGCATTGAGAGCTTCTGAATGGTCAAAGACTCTCATTACGACTCGGCAATAAGTTTTAAGTATTGTGTAAATCTGGTTTTAAAAGCACAATGCTAAGAATATTAATAGATTCTGCGCATGTACGCGAACTTGACTCTTAAAATTCCGATAAAATATAGAAATATTTTAAATTTATAATATTGTTTTGAAATATATTATTTGGAATGATGCATAGTAACTCTATGAATAATTGAGAAATATAGATAAAATTTATTTAAAAAAAAAGAAAAATTATAAAATTATTTGTCGATCTCGAGATTCGAACAGAAGACCAGCAAAATACAATGACACACCCTGCCGATCTAGCCACCAAGACTCATGCATTGAGAGCTTCTGAATAGTCAAAGACTCTCATTACGACTCGGCAATAAGTTTTATGTATTGTGTAAATCTGGTTTTAAAAGCACAATGCTAAGAATATTAATAGATTCTGCGCATGTGCGGGAACTTGACTTTTAAATTTCCGATAAAATATAGAAATATTTATATTTATAATATTGTTTTGAAATATATGATTTGGAATGATTCATAGTAACTCTTTGAATAATGGAGAAATAAAGATAAAATTCATTTAAAAAAAAGAAAAATTATAAAATTATTTGTTTATCTCGAGATTCGAACAGAAGACCAGTAAAATACAATGACACACCCTGCCGATCTAGCCACCAAGACTCGTACCTCGAGACCTTCTGAATGGTCAAAGACTCTCATTACGACTCGGCAATAAGTTTTAAGTATTGTGTAAATCTGGTTTTTAAAGCACAATGCTAAGAATATTAATAGATTCTGCGCATGTGCGGGAACTTGAATCTTAAAATTCCTATAAAATATAGAAATATTTTAAATTTAAAATATGGTTTTGAAATAGAGGATTTGGAATGAATAGGATTTTCAATGAATAGGATTTTTGGAATGAATAGGATGGAATGAATAGGATTTGGATGAAATATAGGATTTTATCTCTATGAATAATTTAGAAAATTTGAAAAAAAGAAAAATTATAAAATTATTTGTCGATCCCGAGATTCGAACAGAAGACCAGCAAAATACAATGACACACCCTGCCGATCTAGCCACCAAGACTTGTACCTCGAGAGTTTCTGAAGGGTCAAAGATTCTCATTACGACTCGGCAATAAGTTTTAAGTATTGTGTAAATCTGGTTTTAAAAGCAAAATGCTAAGATTATTAATAGATTCTGCGCATGTGCGCGAACTTGACTCTTAAAATTACGATAAAATATAGAAATATTTTGAATTTAAAATATGGTTTTGAAATATATGATTTGGAATGATTCATAGTATTTCTATGAATAATTTAGAAATATAGATAAAATTTATTTAATAAAAAGAAAAATTATAAAATTATTTGTCGATCTCGAGATTCGAACAGAAGACCAGCAAAATACAATGACACACCCTGCCGATCTAGCCACCAATACTCGCGCATTGAGAGCTTCTGAATGGTCAAAGACTCTCATTACGACTCGGCAATAAGTTTTAAGTATTGTGTAAATCTGGTTTTAAAAGCACAATGCTAAGAATATTAATAGATTCTGCGCATGTGCGCGAACTTGACTCTTAAAATTCCGATAAAATATAGAAATATTTTAAATGTATAATATTGTTTTGAAATATATGATTTGGAATGATTCATAGTAACTCTATGAATAATGAAGAAATATAGATATAATTTATTTAAAAAAAAATTATAAAATTATTTGTCGATCTCGAGATTCGAACAGAAGACCAGCAAAATACAATCACACTCCCTGCCGATCTAGCCACCAAGACTCGTACCTCGAGATCTTCTGAAGGGTCAAAGATTCTTATTACGACTCGGCAATAAGTTTTAAGTATTGTGTAAATCTTGTTTTAAAAGCACAATGCTAAGAATATTAATAGATTCTGCACATGTGAGCGAACTTGACTCTTAAATTTCCGATAAAATATAGAAATATTTTAAATTTTTAATATTGTTTTGAAATATATGATTTGGATTGATTCATAGTAACTCTATGAATAATGGAGAAATAAAGATAAAATTTATTTAAAAAAAAAGAAAGATTATAAATTATTTGTCGATCTCGAGATTCGAACAGAAGACCAGCAAATACAATGACACACTATGCCGATCTAGCCACCAAGACTCGTGCTTTGAGAGCTTCTGAATGGTCAAAGACTCTAATTACGACGGCAATGAGTTTTAAATATTGTGTAAATCTGGTTTTAAAAGCAAAATGCTAAGAATATTAATAGATTCTGCGCATGTGCGCGAACTTGACTCTTAAAATTCCGATAAAATATAGAAATATTTTAAATTTATAATATTGTTTTGAAATATATTATTTGGAATGATGCATAGTAACTCTATGAATAATTTAGATATATAGATAAAATTTATTTAAAAAAAAAGAAAAATTATAAAATTATTTGTCGATCTCGAAATTCGAACAGAAGACCAGCAAAACACAATCACACACCCTGCCGATCTAGCCACCAAGTCTCGTACCTCGAGATCTTCTGAAGGGTCAAAGATTCTCATTACGACTCGGCAATAAGTTTTAAGTATTGTGTAAATCTGGTTTTAAAAGCACAATGCTAAGAATATTAATAGATTCTGCGCATGTACGCGAACTTGACTCTTAAAATTCCGATAAAATATAGAAATATTTTAAATTTATAATATTGTTTTGAAATATATTATTTGGAATGATGCATAGTAACTCTATGAATAATTGAGAAATATAGATAAAATTTATTTAAAAAAAAAGAAAAATTATAAAATTATTTGTCGATCTCGAGATTCGAACAGAAGACCAGCAAAATACAATGACACACCCTGCCGATCTAGCCACCAAGACTCGTGCATTGAGAGCTTCTGAATGGTCAAAGACTCTCATTACGACTCGGCAATAAGTTTTAAGTATTGTGTAAATCTGGTTTTAAAAGCACAATGCTAAGAATATTAATAGATTCTGCGCATGTGCGCGAACTTGACTCTTAAATTTCCGATAAAATATAGAAATATTTATATTTATAATATTGTTTTGAAATATATGATTTGGAATGATTCATAGTAACTCTTTGAATAATGGAGAAATAAAGATAAAATTCATTTAAAAAAAAGAAAAATTATAAAATTATTTGTTTATCTCGAGATTCGAACAGAAGACCAGTAAAATACAATGACACACCCTGCCGATCTAGCCACCAAGACTCGTACCTCGAGACCTTCTGAATGGTCAAAGACTCTCATTACTACTCGGCAATAAGTTTTAAGTATTGTGTAAATCTGGTTTTTAAAGCACAATGCTAAGAATATTAATAGATTCTGCGCATGTGCGGGAACTTGAATCTTAAAATTCCTATAAAATATAGAAATATTTTAAATTTAAAATATGGTTTTGAAATATAGGATTTGGAATGATTCATAGTATCTCTATGAATAATTTAGAAATAAAGATAAAATTTATTTAATAAAAAGAAAAATTATAAAATTATTTCTCTATCTCGAGATTCGAACAGAAGACCAGCAAAATACAATGCCACAACCTACCGATCTAGCCACCAAGACTCGTGCATTGAGGGCTTCTGAATGGTCAAAGACTCTCATTACGACTCGGCAATAAGTTTTAAGTATTGTGTAAATCTGGTTTTAAAAGCACAATGCTAAGAATATTAATAGATTCTGCGCATGTGCGGGAACATGACTCTTAAAATTCCGATAAAATATAGAAATATTTTAAATTTAAAATATGTGAATCATATGAGTTGGAATGATTCATAGTATTTCTATGAAAAATTTAGAAATATAGATAAAATTTATTTGAAAAAAAGAAAAATTATAAAATTATTTGT
This sequence comes from Argiope bruennichi, assembly GCF_947563725.1. NCBI lineage: Eukaryota > Metazoa > Arthropoda > Arachnida > Araneae > Araneidae > Argiope > Argiope bruennichi. The sequence continues at coordinate 62,395,601 of NC_079152.1, read as the reverse complement.
CGATCCCGAGATTCGAACAGAAGAAGCAAAATACAATGACACACCCTGCCGATCTAGCCACCAAGACTCGTGCATTGAGAGCTTCTGAATGGTCAAAGACTCTCATTACGACTCGGCAATAAGTTTTAAGTATTGTGTAAATCTGGTTTTAAAAGCACAATGCTAAGAATATTAATAGATTCTGCGCATGTGCGGAAACTTGAATCTTAAAATTCCTATAAAATATAGAAATATTTTAAATTTAAAATATGGTTTTGAAATATAGGATTTGGAATGATTCATAGTATTTCTATGAATAATTTAGAAATATAGATAAAATTTATTTAATAAAAAGAAAAATTATAAAATTATTTGTCGATCTCGAGATTCCAACAGAAGACCAGCAAAATACAATGACACACCCTGCCGATCTACCCACCAAGACTCGTGCATTGAGAGCTTCTGAATGGTCAAAGACTCTTATTACGACTCGGCAATAAGTTTTAAGTATTGCGTAAATCTGGTTTTAAAAGCACAATGCTAAGAATATTAATAGATTCTGCGCATGTGCGGAAACTTGAATCTTAAAATTCCTATAAAATATAGAAATATTTTAAATTTAAAATATGGTTTTGAAATATAGGATTTGGAATGATTCATAGTATTTCTATGAATAATTTAGAAATATAGATAAAATTTATTTAATAAAAAGAAAAATTATAAAATTATTTGTCGATCTCGAGATTCAAACAGAAGACCAGCAAAATACAATGACACACCCTGCCGATCTAGCCACCAAGACTCGTGCATTGAGAGCTTCTGAATGGTCAAAGACTCTCATTACGACTCGGCAATAAGTTTTAAGTATTGTGTAAATCTGGTTTTAAAAGCACAATGCTAAGAATATTAATAGATTCTGCGCATGTGCGGGAACTTGACTCTTAAATTTCCGATAAAATATAGAAATATTTATATTTATAATATTGTTTTGAAATATATGATTTGGAATGATTCATAGTAACTCTTTGAATAATGGAGAAATAAAGATAAAATTCATTTAAAAAAAAGAAAAATTATAAAATTATTTGTTTATCTCGAGATTCGAACAGAAGACCAGTAAAATACAATGACACACCCTGCCGATCTAGCCACCAAGACTCGTACCTCGAGACCTTCTGAATGGTCAAAGATTCTCATTATGACTCGGCAATAAGTTTTAAGTATTGTGTAAATCTGGTTTTAAAAGCAAAATGCTAAGATTATTAATAGATTCTGCGCATGTGCGCGAACTTGACTCTTAAAATTACGATAAAATATAGAAATATTTTGAATTTAAAATATGGTTTTGAAATATATGATTTGGAATGATTCATAGTATTTCTATGAATAATTTAGAAATATAGATAAAATTTATTTAATAAAAAGAAAAATTATAAAATTATTTGTCGATCTCGAGATTCCAACAGAAGACCAGCAAAATACAATGACACACCCTGCCGATCTAGCCACCAAGACTCGTGCATTGAGAGCTTCTGAATGGTCAAAGACTCTCATTAGGACTCGGCAATAAGTTTTAAGTATTGTGTAAATCTGGTTTTAAAAGCACAATGCTAAGAATATTAATAGATTCTGCGCATGTGCGGAAACTTGAATCTTAAAATTCCTATAAAATATAGAAATATTTTAAATTTAAAATATGGTTTTGAAATATAGGATTTGGAATGATTCATAGTATTTCTATGAATAATTTAGAAATATAGATAAAATTTATTTAATAAAAAGAAAAATTATAAAATTATTTGTCGATCTCGAGATTCGAACAGAAGACCAGCAAAATACAATGACACACCCTGCCGATCTAGCCACCAAGACTCGTGCATTGAGAGCTTCTGAATGGTCAAAGACTCTCATTACGACTCGGCAATAAGTTTTAAGTATTGTGTAAATCTGGTTTTAAAAGCACAATGCTAAGAATATTAATAGATTCTGCGCATGTGCAGGAACTTGACTCTTAAATTTCCGATAAAATATAGAAATATTTATATTTATAATATTGTTTTAAAATATATGATTTGGAATGATTCATAGTAACTCTATTAATAATTTAGAAATATAGATAAAATTTATTTAATAAAAAGAAAAATTATAAAATTATTTGTCGATCTCGAGATTCGAACAGGAAACCAGCAAAATACAATGACACACCCGGAAGATCTAGCCACCATGACTCGTGTATCGAGAGCTTCTGAAGGGTCAAAGATTCTCATTAAGACTCGGCAATAAGTTTTAAGTATTGTGTAAATCTGGTTTTAAAAGCACAATGCTAAGAATATTAATAGATTCTGCGCATGTGCGGGAACTTCACTCTTAAAATTCCGATAAAATATAGAAATATTTTAAATTTATAATATTGTTTTGAAATATATTATTTAGAATGATGCATAGTAAATCTATGAATAATTGAGAAATATAAATAAAATTTATTTAAAAAAAAGAAAAATTAAAAAATTATTTGTCGATCTCGAGATTCAAACAGAAGACCAGCAAAATACAATGACACACCCTGCCGATCTAGCCACCAAGACTCGTGCATTGAGAGCTTCTGAATGGTCAAAGACTCTCATTACGACTCGGCAATAAGTTTTAAGTATTGTGTAAATCTGGTTGTAAAAGCACAATGCTAAGAATATTAATAGATTCTGCGCATGTGCGCGAACTTGACTCTTAAAATTCCGATGAAATATAGAAATATTTGAAATTTAAAATATGGTTTTGAAATATATGATTTGGAATGATTCATAGTATTTCTATGAATAATTTAGATATATAGATAAAATTTATTTAAAAAAAAGAAAAATTATAAAATTATTTGTCGATCTCGAGATTCGAACAGAAGACCAGCAAAACACAATCACACACCCTGCCGATCTAGCCACCAAGCCTCGTACCTCGAGATCTTCTGAAGGGTCAAAGATTCTCATTACGACTCGGCAATAAGTTTTAAGTTTTGTATAAATCTGGTTTTAAAAGCACAATGCTAAGAATATTAATAGATTCTGCGCATGTGCGGGACCTTGACTCTTAAAATTCCGATAAAATATAGAAATATTTTAAATGTATAATATTGTTTTGAAATACATGATTTGGAATGATTCATAGTAACTCTATGAATAATGGAGAAATATAGATAAAATTTATTTGAAAAAAAGAAAAATTATAAAATTATTTGTCGATCCCGAGATTCGAACAGAAGACCAGCAAAATACAATGACACACCCTGCCGATCTAGCCACCAATACACGTACCTCAAGAGTTTCTGAAGGGTCAAAGATTCTCATTACAACTCGGCAATAAGTTTTAAGTATTGTGTAAATCTGGTTTTAAAAGCACAATGCTAAGAATATTAATAGATTCTGCGCATGTGCGGGAACTTGAATCTTAAAATTCCTATAAAATATAGAAATATTTTAAATTTAAAATATGGTTTTGAAATATAGGATTTGGAATGATTCATAGTATTTCTATGAATAATTTAGAAATATAGATAAAATTTATTTAATAAAAACAAAAACTATAAAATTATTTGTCGATCTCGAGATACGAACAGAAGACCAGCCAAATACAATGACACACCCTGCCGATCTAGCCACCAAGACTCGTGCATTGAAAGCTTCTGAATGGTCAAAGACTCTCATTACGACTCGGCAATAAGTTTTAAGTATTGTGTAAATCTGGTTTTAAAAGCACAATGCTAAGAATATTAATAGATTCTGCGCATGTGCGCGAACTTGACTCTTAAATTCCCGATAAAATATAGAAATATTTTAAATTTATAATATTGTTTTGAAATATATGATTTGGAATGATTCATAGTAACTCTTTGAATAATGGTGAAATAAAGATAAAATTTATTTAAAAAAAAGAAAAATTATAAAATTATTTGACGATTTCGAGATTCGAACAGAAGGCCAGCAAAAAACAGTCACACACCCTGCCGATCTAGCCACTAAGACTCGTACCTCGAGTGCTTCTGAAGGGTCAAAGACTCTAATGACGACTCGGCAATGAGTTTTAAATATTGTGTAAATCTGGTTTTAAAAGCAAAATGCTAAGAATATTAATAGATTCTGCGCATGTGCGCGAACTTCACTCTTAAAATTCCGATAAAATATAGAAATATTTTAAATTTAAAATATGGTTTTGAATCATATGATTTGGAATGGTTCATAGTATTTCTATGAATAATTTAGAAATATAGATAAAATTTATTTAAAAAAAAGAAAAATTTCAAATTATTTGTCAATCTCGAGATTCGAACAGAAGACCAGCAAAATACAATGACACACCCTGCCGATCTAGCCACCAAGACTCGTACCTCGAGATCTTCTGAAGGGTCAAAGATTCTTATTACGACTCGGCAATAAGTTTTAAGTATTGTGTAAATCTTGTTTTTAAAGCAAAATGCTAAGAATATAAATAGATTTTGCGCATGTGCGCGAACTTGACTCTTAAATTTCCGATAAAATATAGAAATATTTTAAATTTATAATATTGTTTTGAAATATATGATTTGGAATGATTCATAGTAACTCTTTGAATAATGGAGAAATAAAGATAAAATTTATTTAAAAAAAAGAAAAATTATAAATTATTTGTCGATCTCGAGATTCGAACAGAAGACCAGCAAAATACAATTACACTCCCTGCCGATCTAACCAGCAAGACTCGTACCTCGAGAGCTTCTGAAGGGTCAAAGATTCTCATTATGACTCGGCAATAAGTTTTAAGTATTGTGTAAATCTGGTTTTAAAAGCACAATGCTAAGAATATTAATAGATTCTGCGCATGTGCGGGAACTTAACTCTTAAAATTCCGATAAAAAATAGAAATATTTTAAATGTATAATATTGTTTTGAAATATATGATTTGTAATGATTCATAGTAACTCTATGAATAATGGAGAAATAAAGATAAAATTTATTTAAAAAAAAGAAAAATTATAAATTATTTGTCGATCTCGAGATTCGAACAGAAGACCAGGAAAATAAAATGACACCCCCTGCCGATCTAGCCAGCAAGACTCGTACCTCGAGAGCTTCTGAAGGGTCAAAGATTCTCATTACGACTCGGCAATAAGTTTTAAGTATTGTGTAAATCTTGTTTTAAAAGCACAATGCTAAGAATATTAATAGATTCTGCGCATGTGCGCGAACTTGACTCTTAAAATTCCGATAAAATATTGAAATATTTTAAATTTATAATATTGTTTTGAAATATATGATTTGGAATGATTCATAGTAACTCTATGAATAATGGAGAAATATAGATAAAATTTATTTGAAAAAAAGAAAAATTATAAAATTATTTGTCGATCCCGAGATTCGAACAGAAGACCAGCAAAATACAATGACACACCCGGCCGATCTAGCCACCATTACTCGTGTATCGAGAGCTTCTGAAGGGTCAAAGACTCTAATTACGACTCAGCAATGAGTTTTAAATATTGTGCAAATCTGGTTTTAAAAGCAAAATGCTAAGAATATTAATAGATTCTGCGCATGTGCGCGAACTTGACTCTTAAATTTCCGATAAAATATAGAAATATTTTGATTTTAAAATATGGTTTTGAAATATATGATTTGGAATGATTCATAGTAACTCTATGAATAATGGAGAAATATAGATAAAATTTATTTGAAAAAAAGAAAAATTATAAAATTATTTGTCGATCCCGAGATTCGAACAGAAGACCAGCAAAATACAATGACACACGCTGCCGATCTAGCCACCAAGACTCGTACCTCGAGAGCTTCTGCATGGTCAAAGACTCTAATTACGACTCGGCAATAAGTTTTAAGTATTGTGTAAATCTGGTTTTAAAAGCAAAATGCTAAGAATATTAATAGATTCTGCGCATGTGCGCGAACTTGACTCTTAAATTTCCGATAAAATATAGAAATATTTTGAATTTAAAATATGGTTTTGAAATATATGATTTTTAATGATTCATAGTAACTCTATGAATAATGGAGAAATATAGATAAAATTTATTTGAAAAAAAGAAAAATTATAAAATTATTTGTCGGTCGCGAGATTCGAACAGAAAACCAGCAAAATACAATGACACACCCGGCCGATCTAGCCACCATGACTCGTGTATCGAGAGCTTCTGAAGGGTCAAAGACTCTAATTACGACTCGGCAATGAGTTTTAAATATTGTGCAAATCTGGTTTTAAAAGCAAAATGCTAAGAATATTAATAGATTCTGCGCATGTGCGCGAAATTTACTCTTAAAATTCCGATAAAATATAGAAATATTTTGTATTTAAAATATGGTTTTGAAATATATGATTTGGAATGATGCATAGTAACTCTATGAATAATTGAGAAATATAGATAAAATTTATTTTAAAAAAAAGAAAAATTAAAAAATTATTTGTCGATCTCGAGATTCAAACAGAAGACCAGCAAAATACAATGACACGCCCTGCCGATCTAGCCACCAAGACCCGTACCTCGAGACCTTCTGAAGGGTAAAAGATTCTCATTACGACTCGGCAATAAGTTTTAAGTATTGTGTAAATCTGGTTTTAAAAGCACAATGCTAAGAATATTAATAGATACTGCGCATGTGCGCGAAGTTGACTCTTAAAATTCCTATAAAATATAGAAAAATTTTAAATTTAAAATATGGTGTTGAAATATAGGATTTGGAATGATTCATAGTATTTCTATGAATAATTTAGAAATATAGATAAAATTTATTTAATAAAAAGAAAAATTATAAAATTATTTGTCGATCTCGAGATTCGAACAGAAGACCAGCAAAATACAATGACACACCCTGCCGATCTAGCCACCAATACTCGTACCTCGAGATCTTCTGAAGGGTCAAAGATTCTTATTGCGACTCGGCAATGAGTTTTAAATATTGTGTAAATCTGGTTTTAAAAGCAAAATGCTAAGAATATTAATAGATTCTGCGCATGTGCGCGAACTTGACTCTTAAATTTCCGATAAAATATAGAAATATTTTGATTTTAAAATATGGTTTTGAAATATATGATTTGGAATGATTCATAGTAACTCTATGAATAATGAAGAAATATAGATAAAATTTATTTAAAAAAAAGAAAAATTATAAAATTATTTGTCGATCTCGAGATTCGAACAGAAGACCAGCAAAATACAATTACACTCCCTGCCGATCTAGCCACCAAGACTCTTACCTCGAGACCTTCTGAAGGGTCAAAGATTCTTATTACGACTCGGCAATAAGTTTTAAGTATTGTGTAAATCTTGTTTTTAAAGCACAATGCTAAGAATATAAATAGATTTTGCGCATGTGCGCGAACTTGACTCTTAAATTTCCGATAAAATATAGAAATATTTTAAATTTATAATATTGTTTTGAAATATATGATTTGGAATGATTCATAGTAACTCTTTGAATAATGGAGAAATGAAGATAAAATTTATTTAAAAAAAAGAAAAATTAAAAATTATTTGTCGATCTCGAGATTCGAACAGAAGACCAGGAAAATAAAATGACACACCCTGCCGATCTAGCCAGCAAGACTCGTACCTCGAGAGCTTCTGAAGGGTCAAAGATTCTCATTACGACTCGGCAATAAGTTTTAAGTATTGTGTAAATCTGGTTTTAAAAGCAAAATGCTAAGAATATTAATAGATTCTGCGCATGTGCGCGAACTTGACTCTTAAAATTCTGATAAAATATAGAAATATTTTGAATTTAAAATATGGTTTTGAAATATATGATTTGGAATGATTCATAGTAACTCTATGAATAATGGAGAAATATAGATAAAAGTTATTTGAAAAAAAGAAAAATTATAAAATTATTTGTCGATCCCGAGATTCGAACAGAAAACCAGCAAAATACAATGACACACCCGGCCGATCTAGCCACCTTGACTCGTGTATCGAGAGCTTCTGAAGGGTCAAAGACTCTAATTACGACTCGGCAATAAGTTTTAAGTATTGTGTAAATCTGGTTTTAAAAGCAAAATGCTAAGAATATTAATAGATTCTGCGCATGTGCAAGACTTGCCTCTTAAAATTCCGATATAATATAGAAATATTTTGAGTTTAAAATATGGTTTTCAAATATATGATTTGGAATGATTCATAGTAACTCTATGAATGATGGAGAAATATAGATAAAATTTATTTGAAAAAAAGAAAAATTATAAAATTATTTGTCGATCCCGAGATTCGAACAGAAAACCAGCAAAATACAATGACACACCCGGCCGATCTAGCCACCATGACTCGTGTATCGAGAGCTTCTGAAGGGTCAAAGACTCTAATTACGACTCGGCAATGAGTTATAAATATTGTGCAAATCTGGTTTTAAAAGCAAAATGCTAAGAATATTAATAGATTCTGCGCATGTGCGCGAACTTGACTCTTAAATTTCCGATAAAATATAGAAATATTTTAAATTTATAATATTGTTTTGAAATATATGATTTGGAATGATTCATAGTAACTCTTTGAATAATGGAGAAATGAAGATAAAATTTATTTAAAAAAAAGAAAAATTATAAATTATTTGTCGATCTCGAGATTCGAACAGAAGACCAGCAAAATACAATTACACACCCTGCCGATCTAACCACCAAGACTCGTACCTCGAGATCTTCTGAAGGGTCAAAGATTCTTATTGCGACTCGGCAATGAGTTTTAAATATTGTGTAAATCTGGTTTTAAAAGCAAAATGCTAAGAATATTAATAGATTCTGCGCATGTGCGCGAACTTGACTCTTAAAATTCCGATAAAATATTGAAATATTTTAAATGTATAATATTGTTTTGAAATATATGATTTGGAATGATTCATAGTAACTCTATGAATAATGAAGAAATATAGATAAAATTTATTTAAAAAAAAGAAAAATTATAAAATTATTTGTCGATCTCGAGATTCGAACAGAAGACCAGCAAAATACAATTACACTCCCTGCCGATCTAGCCACCAAGACTCGTACCTCGAGATCTTCTGAAGGGTCAAAGATTCTTATTACGACTCGGCAATAAGTTTTAAGTATTGTGTAAATCTTGTTTTTAAAGCACAATGCTAAGAATATAAATAGATTTTGCGCATGTGCGCGAACTTGACTCTTAAATTTCCGATAAAATATAGAAATATTTTAAATTTATAATATTGTTTTGAAATATATGATTTGGAATGATTCATAGTAACTCTTTGAATAATGGAGAAATGAAGATAAAATTTATTTAAAAAAAAGAAAAATTATAAATTATTTGTCGATCTCGAGATTCGAACAGAAGACCAGCAAAATACAATTACACACCCTGCCGATCTAACCAGCAAGACTCGTACCTCGAGAGCTTCTGAAGGGTCAAAGATTCTCATTATGACTCGGCAATAAGTTTTAAGTATTGTGTAAATCTGGTTTTAAAAGCACAATGCTAAGAATATTAATAGATTCTGCGCATGTGCGGGAACTTAACTCTTAAAATTCCGATAAAAAATAGAAATATTTTAAATGTATAATATTGTTTTGAAATATATGATTTGTAATGATTCATAGTAACTCTATGAATAATGGAGAAATAAAGATAAAATTTATTTAAAAAAAAGAAAAATTATAAATTATTTGTCGATCTCGAGATTCGAACAGAAGACCAGGAAAATAAAATGACACACCCTGCCGATCTAGCCACGAAGACTCGTACCTCGAGAGCTTCTGCATGGTCAAAGACTCTAATTACGACTCGGCAATAAGTTTTAAATATTGTGCAAATCTGGTTTTAAAAGCAAAATGCTAAGAATATTAATAGATTCTGCGCATGTGCGCGAACTTGACTCTTAAAATTCCGATAAAATATAGAAATATTTTGAATTTAAAATATGGTTTTGAAATATATGATTTGGAATGATTCATAGTAACTCTATGAATAATGGAGAAATATAGATAAAATTTATTTGAAAAAAAGAAAAATTATAAAATTATTTGTCGATCCCGAGATTCGAACAGAAGACCAGCAAAATACAATGACACACCCTGCCGATCTAGCCACCATGACTCGTGTATCGAGAGCTTCTGAAGGGTCAAAGACTCTAATTACGACTCGGCAATGAGTTTTAAATATTGTGTAAATCTGGTTTTAAAAGCAAAATGCTAAGAATATTAATAGATTCTGCGCATGTGCGCGAACTTGACTCTTAAAATTCCGATAAAATATAGAAATATTTTGTATTTAAAATATGATTTTGAAATATATGATTTGGAATGATGCATAGTAACTCTATGATTAATTGAGAAATATAGATAAAATTTATTTAAAAAAAAAGAAAAATTAAAAAATTATTTGTCGATCTCGAGATTCAAACAGAAGACCAGCAAAATACAATGACACACCCTGCCGATCTAGCCACCAAAACTCGTACCTCGAGACCTTCTGAAGGGTAAAAGATTCTCATTACGACTCGGCAATAAGTTTTAAGTATTGTGTAAATCTGGTTTTAAAAGCACAATGCTAAGAATATTAATAGATTCTGCGCATGTGCGCGAAGTTGACTCTTAAAATTCCTATAAAATATAGAAAAATTTTAAATTTAAAATATGGTGTTGAAATATAGGATTTGGAATGATTCATAGTATTTCTATGAATAATTTAGAAATATAGATAAAATTTATTTAATAAAAAGAAAAATTATAAAATTATTTGTCGATCTCGAGATTCGAACAGAAGACCAGCAAAATACAATGACACACCCTGCCGATCTAGCCACCATGACTCGTGTATCGAGAGCTTCTGAATGGTCAAAGACTCTGATTACGACTCGGCAATGAGTTTTAAATATTGTGTAAATCTGGTTTTAAAAGCAAAATGCTAAGAATATTAATAGATTCTGCGCATGTGCGCGAACTTGACTCTTAAAATTCCGATAAAATATAGAAATATTTTAAATGTATAATATTGTTTTGAAATATATGATTTGGAATGATTCATAGTAACTTTATGAATAATTTAGAAATATAGATAAAATTTATTTAATAAAAAGAAAAATTATAAAATTATTTGTCGATCTCGAGATTCGAACAGAAGACCAGCAAAATACAATGACACACCCTGCCGATCTAGCCACCAATACTCGTACCTCGAGATCTTCTGAAGGGTCAAAGATTCTTATTGCGACTCGGCAATGAGTTTTAAATATTGTGTAAATCTGGTTTTAAAAGCAAAATGCTAAGAATATTAATAGATTCTGCGCATGTGCGCGAACTTGACTCTTAAAATTCCGATAAAATATTGAAATATTTTAAATGTATAATATTGTTTTGAAATATATGATTTGGAATGATTCATAGTAACTCTATGAATAATGAAGAAATATAGATAAAATTTATTTAAAAAAAAGAAAAATTATAAAATTATTTGTCGATCTCGAGATTCGAACAGAAGACCAGCAAAATACAATTACACTCCCTGCCGATCTAGCCACCAAGACTCGTACCTCGAGATCTTCTGAAGGGTCAAAGATTCTTATTACGACTCGGCAATAAGTTTTAAGTATTGTGTAAATCTTGTTTTTAAAGCACAATGCTAAGAATATAAATAGATTTTGCGCATGTGCGCGAACTTGACTCTTAAATTTCCGATAAAATATAGAAATATTTTAAATTTATAATATTGTTTTGAAATATATGATTTGGAATGATTCATAGTAACTCTTTGAATAATGGAGAAATGAAGATAAAATTTATTTAAAAAAAAGAAAAATTATAAATTATTTGTCGATCTCGAGATTCGAACAGAAGACCAGCAAAATACAATTACACACCCTGCCGATCTAACCAGCAAGACTCGTACCTCGAGAGCTTCTGAAGGGTCAAAGATTCTCATTATGACTCGGCAATAAGTTTTAAGTATTGTGTAAATCTGGTTTTAAAAGCACAATGCTAAGAATATTAATAGATTCTGCGCATGTGCGCGAACTTGACTCTTAAAATTCCGATAAAATATTGAAATATTTTAAATTTATAATATTTTTTTGAAATATATGATTTGGAATGATTCATAGTAACTCTATGAATAATGGAGAAATATAGATAAAATTTATTTGAAAAAAAGAAAAATTATAAAATTATTTGTCGATCCCGAGATTCGAACAGAAGACCAGCAAAATACAATGACACACCCGGCCGATCTAGCCACCATGACTCGTGTATCGAGAGCTTCTGAAGGGTCAAAGACTCTAATTACGACTCAGCAATGAGTTTTAAATATTGTGCAAATCTGGTTTTAAAAGCAAAATGCTAAGAATATTAATAGATTCTGCGCATGTGCGCGAACTTGACTCTTAAATTTCCGATAAAATATAGAAATATTTTGATTTTAAAATATGGTTTTGAAATATATGATTTGGAATGATTCATAGTAACTCTATGAATAATGGAGAAATATAGATAAAATTTATTTGAAAAAAAGAAAAATTAAAAATTATTTGTCGATTCCGAGATTCGAACAGAAGACCAGCAAAATACAATGACACACGCTGCCGATCTAGCCACGAAGACTCGTACCTCGAGAGCTTCTGCATGGTCAAAGACTCTAATTACGACTCGGCAATAAGTTTTAAATATTGTGCAAATCTGGTTTTAAAAGCAAAATGCTAAGAATATTAATAGATTCTGCGCATGTGCGCGAACTTGACTCTTAAAATTCCGATAAAATATAGAAATATTTTGAATTTAAAATATGGTTTTGAAATATATGATTTGGAATGATTCATAGTAACTCTATGAATAATGGAGAAATATAGATAAAATTTATTTGAAAAAAAGAAAAATTATAAAATTATTTGTCGATCCCGAGATTCGAACAGAAGACCAGCAAAATACAATGACACACCCTGCCGATCTAGCCACCATGACTCGTGTATCGAGAGCTTCTGAAGGGTCAAAGACTCTAATTACGACTCGGCAATGAGTTTTAAATATTGTGTAAATCTGGTTTTAAAAGCAAAATGCTAAGAATATTAATAGATTCTGCGCATGTGCGCGAACTTGACTCTTAAAATTCCGATAAAATATAGAAATATTTTGTATTTAAAATATGATTTTGAAATATATGATTTGGAATGATGCATAGTAACTCTATGAATAATTGAGAAATATAGATAAAATTTATTTAAAAAAAAAGAAAAATTAAAAAATTATTTGTCGATCTCGAGATTCAAACAGAAGACCAGCAAAATACAATGACACGCCCTGCCGATCTAGCCACCAAGACTCGTACCTCGAGACCTTCTGAAGGGTAAAAGATTCTCATTACGACTCGGCAATAAGTTTTAAGTATTGTGTAAATCTGATTTTAAAAGCACAATGCTAAGAATATTAATAGATTCTGCGCATGTGCGCGAAGTTGACTCTTAAAATTCCTATAAAATATAGAAAAATTTTAAATTTAAAATATGGTGTTGAAATATAGGATTTGGAATGATTCATAGTATTTCTATGAATAATTTAGAAATATAGATAAAATTTATTTAATAAAAAGAAAAATTATAAAATTATTTGTCGATCTCGAGATTCGAACAGAAGACCAGCAAAATACAATGACACACCCTGCCGATCTAGCCACCATGACTCGTGTATCGAGAGCTTCTGAATGGTCAAAGACTCTGATTACGACTCGGCAATGAGTTTTAAATATTGTGTAAATCTGGTTTTAAAAGCAAAATGCTAAGAATATTAATAGATTCTGCGCATGTGCGCGAACTTGACTCTTAAAATTCCGATAAAATATAGAAATATTTTAAATGTATAATATTGTTTTGAAATATATGATTTGGAATGATTCATAGTAACTCTCTGAATAATGGAGAAATAAAGATAAAGTTTATTTTAAAAAAAGAAAAATTATAAATTATTTGTCGATCTCGAGATTCGAACAGAAGACCAGCAAAATACAATGACACACCGTGTTGATCTAGCCACCAAGACTCGTACCGCGAGAGCTTCAGAAGGGTCAAATATTCTCATTACGACTCGGCAATAAGTTTTAAGTATTGTGTAAATCTGGTTTTAAAAGCACAAAGTTAAGAATATTAATAGATTCTGCGCATGTGCGCGAACTTGACTCTTAAAATTCCGATAAAATATAGAAATATTTTAAATTTATAATGTGGTTTTGAAATATATGATTTGGAATAATTCATAGTAACTCTATGAATAATTTAGAAATATAGATAAAATTTATTTAACTTATTTCTTTCCCCCTACAAGTTTCTGCATCTTGATGAATTGTAGGGGAGACAACACAATGAAGTTTTACGGCCATTTATGGATGTCGCAGGATTTGAGGGCCCGAAGATTGCTTTAGGCATAGTGCATTGTGATGGTGTCGGTGTTAGGGAGGAACGAAAGCTCGTTCAAGAAAAGGGGAACATGAATTTTTCTCCAAATGTGTGTCCCTTAATGCTCTATGTGGACTTAGATTTAAATTGCATTTGGCTTCAATAGTATTTCTTTGATATAGCTTATTTGATCGAAATGTTGTTTTAAAGTTCCATTAAAGTATTTTTCAAAATGCAGTTTTATCCTCACTTGTGATTAAACATCGCATTGAATTATTAGGAACTCGGAAGGATATATTTGAAAAATCGTCCTATATATATAGTTAATACATTAAATATATTTCTCATTCTTATTCCAACTATTTTTATAATGCAAATTTATATTTTTTACACTAATCTCTACCTCCTATTATTTTTCTTCGTTCAAAGTAAACAGATAAACTGAATTTTGTGTTTTAAAACAGTCGTAAATTTCAAAAAATATAATAAAGGATATTATTATATTGTTTCTCTTTTCAGATTTACATCGTATAAAAATATCGAATTGTGTGTCCGATTTTTTTATAATGCGACTCCTTTTTAAAGTTCCTTAACGAACGGAATAAAATAGTTTCTTTCAAAGTCGTAAAAGAAACAACAAAAAGATCTTTTAAAATATTATTTCTATTCTGGAAGATATTAATATTAGTTAAGTTTTTAATATTTAGTTAGTTATTAATATTAGTCAAGTTTTTAATATTTAGTTAGTTATTAATATTAGTTTAGTTGTTAATGATTAGTTATTAGTATTTATACCTTGATGTAGATGAAAACAAATAGCAAAATAAATTGAATCAAATGTTTGAATAATTTTGTTAGGAACATTAAGAGACTGATAACATCGTAAATGTCTTTAACACAGCAAATTATCTTAAGATTTTTTTTCAATAATTTATCAAAGAAGATATATTTCTTAGATAAAGTAATAGATTTATAAAATCTAAAAAAAAAAATAAAAAAAATAGGAATTTCAAAAATTCTATATTTATTTGACAGTTCTTTGAAGCATTTTTTTTTGTTGTTGTTAATATGCTAATGAGAATTCTTCATTAAAGCCTAAAATCTGAGTGGATAAATGAGATAGCTTTTGATGAATCTTGCGCAAAGTGCAGCAAGATTTTTAATTACATGTTTTTAAGGACGTTCTAATGCAAAATAATGCAGATAAATTCTTCAATGGTGCACGGACAATAAATTATTTTTGAATATTTAAAAGTGTAACATTCATAGTTATGCCTTGAAATCACAACCTATTTACTCGTGTAAAATAAAGGATTATACATTACTTCACTCAGATTTTGTTATGGGAGTGTTACTTATGGAACTAAATTTCATAAACTGCACACATTGGGGCAGGATCAACCTTAAAAGTTCCGGGGTCCAAACTGGAAAACAAATTTTATCAATACTTTATTATTATTATTATTATTAAAAGCAATCTAAGGATTTGCAATCAAGGTAAAGATCAATGCTATTATTTACCTCTCTACTTTCTCCTATGCATATGCTTATGAATGCAGCGGTATCCGCATTTGGTTAGAATAGAATCAAGTATAAATTAGGTACTATTAATGATTAGTTCTTCCTATCCTTTTAGATTGGAGCAAAAATTTGATACATATTTGTAATAATGATGTCAAAGCAAAGAACCAAATTTCATTTATCTATTTTTTGCAATTTTAAATGATTAATCAAACACTCACGAATAGACAGACTTACGGATAATTAATCCTTTTACAAATTATATTAAAAAAATTAATATAAATCTACATTTTGATAAAATTGCATGATGCATTTAACTGATCTAGTCACTTTTGTTTTGGGGTATCATACTCACGCATTCACGGTCAGATAGATTTCCCATCAGCCAGTTTCATCTAATATTTGAGATAAGATTACATTTAAGTTAATTGCAATACGTTGCCTTACGAGACTGATTTGCACTCAAAAATTGTATGTTTTATTATAATAGAAGATGATACCATTTCTTCTAAAATATAATACATCAGCTCTTTATTATTATTTAAGAATTTCAGATTAACAGAACTATTTATGATTAGTTCTAATTTTAGACATATGCTACCACGTTGCAAATGTTATTGCTAGATACAAAAATATTACAATGATTTATTTAAAAGAATAATAAGGAAATATGAAGAAAATTTTATCCTACATTGACTGCTCTCTCTCTCTCTCTTTATATATATATATATAATGAAATGAGACCGAATATGTAATGAAATTTTTGTTCAACGATTCTGCTGTGCAACGATTCGCAAAGTGTTATATCAGCGACCGGGGTTAAAAAGAAACAGAAGTCTTCCCATTCACTATTCTTAGAAACCCTCTGATTTTTGTAGCCGTACAAAATAAAGGAAAGCAATAAAATTTGACTTGAATGAGCGGTAACTTGTTCCTACCCTTAGGGACTCTTGACCCACATGACGTTTGGGGGAAAGCAAAAATTCGGCTAACGCTTTCAGTGCATCTCGTTTGGAAAACCGATGCGCTTTTACGATACATTACTAGTCTGGCATCTCTCGCTTTTCAGAAGTTTCACACGTAAAATGAAACCACCCAGAGGGTTAAATTTATAATTTGTGCTACTTTTGGCAATATAATCGGCAAGGTAACAAGTGAATAAGATATCGACAAGGTGACATTCTCATTTCGCTAGCAATTGTTGGTTGGTTGACTATGAACTCAATGCGGTGAGTGCCGAAGATGTTAAATCTGCAGATTTCGAGACATTTGATTGAAATGTCGTTCAATTAGCTTATAATTTACATTAGATGTGGCAATATATCCGACAAGTGAATAAGAACCCGCATTCAGCTGATAACTTGTGGGCGACCGACTATGAACTAAATATGATGAATATATTGCTGTTGGCGATAAGCGAGGATCGAACTCGCAACCTTTGGTTTTGCTAGTAACAAGACCACTAGACAAAAGAAATTTCTCATGTCTCGTAGCTGTTATCTGGCTTATAAAGCGTCACCACATTACTCCCTCTTCAGTGCTTCGGGGGTGAGACGAACGATTTTTTTGTCCTGTTTTTGCTGTTGTTAGTGGTGATATATTGACTGTAGCGTCTTATCCATTTTTGGCTGATTATTTTTCAGCTGCATTTTTTTTCTCTTATTGGCTGATTATTTATCAGCTTCATTTTATTTATTGGCCGATTGTTTATCAGCTTCAATTTTTTTTTTTTCATTTTTTATTGGCTGATTATTTATCAGCTTTGATTTTTTTTATTTATTTCTGGTAGAGGGCGCTACAACAGTTGTATGAAGGTTTTTTTTTGTTGCGTATGACGTCATTGGGTCACCAATGTTGCTGCTGGCGATAGGCGAGGATCGAACTCGCAACCTTATGGTTCGTAGCCGAGTAACAAGACCACTAGACAAAAGAAATTTCTCATGTCTCGTAGCTGTTATCTGGCTTATAAAGCGTCACCACAAATATCTAAGAATATATCCACAGATTTTCAGACATTTGATTCAAATGTCGTTCATCAATCTTTTAATTTGCACTACTTTTGGCAATATAACCGACAAGACAGCATGTGTATAAAACATAACACATGTCGCATTTTGTCAAGAAATTTTGATCGGTTGACTAAGAATTCAATGCGAAGGGATGTCGACGAGTCCAAATTCTCAGTCATTTTATTTAAATGTCATAATGTTCATTTAGCATATAATTTATTCTATGTTTAGTAGAATAGTCAATAATCTGGCAAATGAATATGACGTCACATTTTTTCCGACTAATCTTTGCCCTTCGTCTAAGATTTTATCATAGATTATGAAAAAAAAAAATTGTTTTCATTGGGCACTTCGATTACCTGCCAGTGGAATTATTAGAGAAATCGGAAGCTTTTATATTATTCATGAATAGGACGATAGAGTTGTTTTCCATAATTCATAATTCAAATCCAAGTTCTAAAACTAATCATCATCTTATTCATATAATTGTTACGTCCTCGGTAACGAATTGATAAATTTATTTTATTCGTTTCACTATGACTAAAGTCTAGTTAATGATTAAACTAAATTTTTCTAAAAAAAACACTGTTTTCTTTTGACACTCTTGTGAGTATGCATGCTAAGAAGAGTTATTTTGCTGTAACCAAATTATGTGAATTCATTATAAATCACTGGAGTAAGTAAATTGTATAATTGTAAATTAAATCTATTCAACAATAAAATATCTGTTTTCTTTTGCAATCTAATTTATCAGGCTACAATTATTACACAACAGAAATATTACCGACTGCAGTTGGCGACAAAAAAAAAACATTTTTTGTATGGTAGCTTTTTAGATACACTAAAAAAGTTTATCCAATTATGCACTAATTTTTTTAAATAAATTACTACCTAAATGCTTAAGACTCTGCATTCAATATAATGACTATGTAATCAGAGAACGTATCATTTATATATACTTTTCTTTGTTGAGTTTCTTTGTAAAGTTTTGTTTAGTACGCTCACTTATTCTCCTCGGATTCGAAACATATCTTAATTCTTGCTCGTTGTTGCAATTCTTACTTAACAAATATTTTAGGTAGGGAACTAAACAGAAAAATCGGTTTTTGAAGAAAGCATCGAATATTTTTTTATTTATTATTCTGGATTTCTAAAACAGTTATTTTTATAAAACTTTTTGTTTCAACATTCATTTTATATAGCTGCTGATATAAAATAGTAAGAGTATGCATTTGTCTATTTGCACATTTGTAGCATGACACGTCATTCTGGTACAATCTGTGTTTCTATCTATATACTACAATCTAGAATAGAATATGACTATATTTTTTCTAAAATTAGATAGCAGAGAAATTAAATCTCAAGAGTCTCATAAAAAAATAGATTCAAATATTGACAATTTTTTGATGGTTAGTAAAAGAAACTGAGAACCTGTTTTTTTACAAATAATTTTATAAAGTTTTAACAATGAAAAAAAAGATCAGCATCTGAATAAAAAAAGAATTAAATAATACTTAATTTTCTTTAATTAAATGTAAAATTAATTATTAAGAGTTATTTTGAAGCCAAATTAGAGATATGGTGCTTGCCCCCCTGTCAGATTTGTCTTGCCCCCCGTCGGCAAATCTCTACCGCCACCTCTGTGCATGGGGCGTATCAATTCCATTGAGGTTAGAGCATTTTCTTTTTGGAATCATCATTTCTAAATAAAGAATTTCAGCCGAAAGGGGATTTGTTGAAACAGGCTCGAGGGAATACGTGCACTTAAAGAGATTAATGAAAATCCATTTTCAGAATATAGCTGCTAAGTGTTTGTAGAAAACAGATTTTAGAGGTTTGGTGTGCGCAAGAATAGAACCTGCGATCAGCAATCCAGTAACTTAACCAGGATACAAAAGCGTACGCTCGTGTAGTGTAGTTGTTAACTGGATTATATGCTATTCACCACACACTATTCCATACAAATCATTTTTAATTGCTTGTAATATAACTTTACATATATTCTGTTTACTGCTGGCGCCATCTATTGGTAGAATATAAAACTAAAGTGAACATTTTAAAGAAATGATATATATATTTAATTCAAATTTTTCAGAAAATGGTTTACTCGATAAAGAAATTAAATAAATAGTTTTGATAAAAAAATCATATTTAAGAAGTAAGCTCAAATAGATAAATTAATTCAATCACACGTTACTTAAATTAGTAAATTAAGTATTAATTACAATTAATAAATTTTATATTTAATACTAAGTAATAATTTTTAATTAATAATATGATTGAAATAACAGATATTTGGAACAAATATTTAAAAATAACAATAGCAAAATTATTTGTTATTCAAAAAATCGTGGATTATCCATTTCTGGAAATACGCATTAGCGTTACCTCTGTTAATCGACGAGCGTTATATTTAAATGTTAAAAATGTAAATTAATTGTAAATATTAAATGTTTATGTCGTCTCACTTTGGATTGCATTATTTTACCAAGAACTCACTTAAATGTATGGCAGCACGACTTCTCCAGTTACGCTTTAGTCATCACATACTGGTGACCTAGGACGTGATCTTTTCTTCAGTTTGAATTACTTTATTTCGATCGACGATGGTATGTGCATATCAGTTTAATTACTATTGACTGATTTATATCTTTTAGCAAATATGATCGATAAAACAAGTCCAACTATGCAAAATAATACCAATCCGGAAATAAACAGAGTGACTGTAAAACCACCAGTTTTTTGGCGAGATAAACCAAAATTATGATTTTTACAACTTGAGGCACAGTTTTCGAATAGTAATAGCACTCAAGATTTAACCAAATATAACATCGTCATTGCTGCATTAGACGAAGATGTGCTAGATTTTGTTGTAGATATTTTAACTAATCCACCAACGGATGGTAAATACGACACATTGAAAAATGCATTGCTGAATAGATTAACCGATACAGAGGAATCCAGGTTAAAAAAAAGTAGTTATGGATCTTAACCTTGCAGATAAACACCCATCCGATTTATTGCGTCAAATGAAAGGTTTAGCCGAAAATTTTATCTCCGAAGAAGTGCTAAAATCTCTTTGGCTACAACGTTTGCCGCAACGAGTTCAAGCAATATTATCTATAAGCACCGATTCATTAGATAAAATTGCAGAAATGGCTGACAGGATCATCAATATTTATAGTTCGACAGAAATATGCTCTGTTAATAAAACCTCCGAGCCAAATAACATTAAGGATGAAAAAATTAAATGTCTGGAAACTAGCATCGCAGAATTAACTCAAAAATTGTAGGCCTCAAAAGAAATCTGGAAATTTCCGAAATCGTAGGCGTTCAAGGTCGAACTCTTCTAATTACAGATTATATTGGTATCATCATAAATTCGGTAAGAATGCTCGTAAATATAATAAGTCTTGCGAGTTCCATACAACTAAAAATACTTTGGTCAAAACGGCCCGGTCGATTGAAGAGGCCAACGACTACGGCGAAATAAATTGCCGTCTCTTTCTTTTTGATAAATCAAGCAGAAAACATTATCTTATCGATACCGGGGCCGATGTGTCCGTTATTCCGCCGCCAAAACCAAATAAACTGCCTCCATCTGATTTTAAACTTTAGGCCGCTAATTCAAGTTCAATTAAAACTTACGGCAAACAACTTATTAGTTTAGATTTAGGCTTGAAAAGATGTTTCAAGTGGAATTTCATCATAGAGGACGTCTCGAAGGCCAATATTTGGCACAGATTTTCTTAAAACCCATGAACTGCCTATCGATGTTAAGCGAAAGCGTTTTATTGATCCATTAACATCATTGTCAGCTCCGACTAAATTAATTAAAGGCCCATCTTCACTTTTAACACCCCTAGATATTAATAGTCTTGATCCAGATATACATTCTCTGCAAGGAGAATTCAAAAGCTTATTTTCTGAAAATGTAGTTAAGAATAAAACTAATATCGACCCCCTCTATTATTACAAAGGGTCCACCTATAGCATCCAAAGTTCGTAGATTGGCTCCAGATAAAATTAAAAAACGCCAAAGCGGAATTCGCCGACATGCTAGAACAGGGTATATGCCGTCTATCCAGCAGCTGTTGGTCCAGTCCATTACACATGGTCAAGAAAAAAAATGGTGAGTGGAGGCTGTGTAGGGATTATCGTGCTTTAAATTCGGCTACATTACCAGGTCGATATCCCATACCCCACTTGCATGATTTTACGCATCAATTAGAAGGCTGCACTATTTTTTCCACATTAGATCTCCATCGGGCATACCATCAAATTCCCATGGAACCTGCAGACATTGAAAAAACAGCTATTTGTACGCCATTTGGACTTTTCGAATTTCCCTTCAGGACTTTTGGATTTCGTAATGCTGCGCAAACATTTCAAAGATTTATGCACGCAATTCTACGTGGTTTAGAATTTTGTTTCGTATATCTAGATGACATTTTAATTGCATCCTGCACTAAAGAAGAGCATTTACATCATCTAAGAATAGTTTTTGAGACACTTCAGCAATTTCAATTAACCTTAAACCTCAGTAAATGCAATTTCGCAAAACCTTAAGTTAGTTTTGTAGGCCATACTGTCTCTCCAAATGGAATTCGCCCGACAGATGAAAAAGTCAAAGTTATCGAAGATTTCGAGAACCCAAAACAGTCAAACAATTAAGAAGACTTTTGGGAATTATCAATTTTTATAGAAGATTTATTCCTCAAGCAGCTCAACATCAAGCGAGGTTGTACGATTATTTAAAAAATAGCAAAAAGAATGATAATCTAATTCTCAAATGGACTGACGAAACTACAAAAGCCTTTACAACTTCAAAAGAATTATTGAAATCTGAAACATATTTAGCTCGTCCTGTATCATCTGCTAAACTTGCTCTCATGACGGATGCCTAACATGTAGCATTGGGTAGAGTCGTGCAACAATTTGTAAATGATGATTGGCAACCACTTGGTTTCTTTTCCGTAAGATTGACACCAACGCAATGGAATTATAGCACATATGATCGGGAACTGCTTGCTGCGTATTCGCCCATTAAGCATTTTCGATACTTGCTAGAAGGTAGTGAATTTACTTTATTCACGGATCACAAACCGCTCATTTATGCGTTCCGTCAAAATATGGAAAAGGCATCTCCACGTCAACGAAAGCATTTGGAATTCATTAATAAGTTCACATTAGAAATTCAACACATTCCGGGAAAAGACAATATTGTTGCTGGTGCCTTATCTAGACTGGAGGAAATTGAAATTTCATCAAAAATTGATTATGAATCCATAGCCAAAGCTCAAGAAACACATACGGAGTTAAAAAGAAATAATTACATCTCAAAAATCTTCATTGAAAATAGAAAAAATACCAGTTTTTGGCTCTAATTACGAATTATATTGTGATATTTCAACTAAAACTAAAAGACCATTTTTTCCAGTCAACTACAGGAAAATAGCATTTCATAGTGTTCACGATCTGTCACATCCGGGAATTAAAGCAACTGTAAGATTAGCTTCATCTAAATTTATTTGGCCATCCATCAATAAGGATATTCGCAATTGGAAAAAAAGTTGTTTAAAATCCCAAAAATCCAAAATAACTAAACATGTCCATACTGCATTACAAAGTTATCCTACACTAAGCCAACGATTTCAAGAAATTAATCTAGATCTTATTGGTCCTTTGTCATCATCGGAAGGATTTCGGTATTGTCTTACAATTATTGACCGCTACACACGTTGGGCAGAGGCTATTCCTCTACCTGACATCCGTGCTGAAACTGTAGCTGATGCTTTATTAAAAAATTGGATCTCCCGTTATGGCATTCCAATTGTAATTACAACAGACCAAGGTACTCAATTTGAATTTCAACTGTTCGAAGAACTTTCAAAATTTTTTGGTTTTAAAAGAAATAGAACAACCGCATATCACCCACAAGCTAATGGTTGTATCGAGCGTTGGCATCGTACACTGAAAACCAGTATCATGTGCCATAAGAACCAAAGTTGGATAAAATCACTTCCAATTATTCTACTTTGTTTACGCACAGTGTGGCGTGATGATTTTCACGCCACGCCAGCTGAACTCCTGTATGGTGAAAATATAAAACTACCATGCGATTTTCTTCAGAATTCAAGCTTTCAACCACAATCTGAATTTATCCAGAATTTAAAAAAACACTATAGAAAACTTAAAACCCGTTCCTTTTCATAATAATTCAAACCAAAAAACATTTGTTTTCAAGTACTTAAAAACTTGCTCACACGTATTTGTCCGTACTGATAGTTCTTGTTGTAGTTTGCAACAACTTTATCACGGACCATACAAAGTTGAAAGGAGAACAGATAAAGTTTTCACTTTAAAAATAAATAATACGTTTCTGTAGACAGAATAAAGCCCTATTTTTTGACAATTATACAGAACCTGATTTGATTACCAAAATTCCAGCAACTGTTAAAAAGAATTCAGTATCTGTATCACACACTGCAAATTCAGAAACTCCTTCGACCAAGCAAGTCATTAGCGACAAAAGAGTGAGATTTGCTGCTCCAAAACTAGTGACAAGACTTGGACGTCCAGTCTATATTCCATCTCGTTACAAGTGACGTTTCTTCATCGTTCGAGTAGCTCACTGGGGGGGGGGGGGAGTACTGTGGTACAACGAAGCAAAAATAAACTCACGCGCAACTTAAAACAATTTGTTATTGAACTTAGAAGTTGTGTGAAAACTCAACTCTGTTTTTGTTGATTTATGTACGTTCGAAAGATTTGAAATACGCATTAGCGTTACCTCTGTTAATCGTCGAGCATTATATTTAAATGCTAAAAATTTAAATTAATTATAAATATTAAATGTTTATATCGTCTCACTTTGGATTGCATTATTTTACCAAGAACTCACTTAAATGTATGACAGCACCACTTCTCCAGTTTCGCTTTAGTCATCACAGATGCAATGTAAAACTTACTTTGGAATAAATTTAAAAAAAAAATTCTTACAATAATTATTTTTACGATATGCTACTTTAAAAAAATTCAAAAGTATATTTATATAAATATGCATTTCAATTTTATTTATTAAGAAATTGTTTTGAGCGTTCTTCTGATTTATAATCTAATAAAGAGGCATTTACATTAAGAGGGAAATGTTATGCTCTCTATTAAAAGCGCTAATGCATTTAATTAAAAAAATATAATAAAATATAAACTATCAGAATTTAGTTTCAAGTAATTATCTTTTTGATATGATTTCTATATTTTGTAAGCGGATATTATATCAAATTATAGATTTAGAAAGCAGATGTTTATTATTTTCATTTTATTTTTCACGCTCAAAAGGAAAAGAGCATAGAGGTAAATGTTGATTTAATCTTATTTTTATAGAGGACATATAATGCTCTAATATCTGATTAGGAAAGGCAAAACTTCCATTGATGGTTATCATGTGTTTAAATATTTTTAATTTGTTTTAGACAATTTTTATCGGAGTTTAAAGGGTCTCTTCATTTTACATTTCATAAAATCCTTAAAAAATACTTTTGAAATTATTTCTGCCTTTGTCTCTGCATATAATAATTAAAAAAAACGGGAGAAGATCGATTAATGAAATTGATATGCAGTTTTGACACCAAAAAAAAAATTGCAAAACATGCTTATAAATTATGAATTTTTGGTTATATTATTAAATAAATTATGCCATGGAATTAAGAATTTATGGTGTGTTATATTATTATCTGAATTTTAAAGTGCTATAAAATAATTTCGTGGAATAATATGCTTCGAAGTTATTAAAATTATAAAATCTCTATTAATTTTATTTCATTAAAGATCTGATTTAAATTTTGAAAAATCTTTTCTTAACACCAATAACCAAAGAAATAACTTCGTAACAAATATAAGATCTAGTCAAA